>NC_080475.1:20235417-20437917 GCF_030265055.1 Doryrhamphus excisus | reverse complement strand
CTTGGTAATTATAAATTGCATTTATAATGCAAAGATGTGTTGATATTAAAATTTTGGAGAATTTCTCTATTATGACAAAGACTTGACCTGGCATGGCTGACATGTATGTTTACTACTTGCTCTAAATCAGGGGTCTCAAACTCAATTTAATTGGGGGCCACTGGAGCTCGGGTCTGGGGGAGACTGGGCCGCATCAGGTTTTCCAAAAAAAAAAACAACCAAGAAAAACGCATTTATTAAAAAGATTTTTTTTTAAAAAAAACTTCGCTTTGGTTCCAATTTTCCCAGTTCCGCATGTCCAAAAGGAGTAAAAAAAAAACAAAAACGCATTTATTAAAAACAAAAAAATTTAAAAAACGTCGCTTTTGTTCCGATTTTCTACAATAAAAGCTCTGATAAAACATTCCACTGTTCTCAAATATCTTAATTTTTATTTTTCTACACAAAATAAGATGAAAAAATAAATAAACAAATCAAGAATAAAGAAAATCAATCAATCAGTAATAAATAAATAAATATAATAATAATAATAATAATAAAACGGCAAATAATAGTTGGTGGGTAGACAAATGATTTTTTTCATATTAAAATGAACAAAGCATTATTAGAGCCCTGTAGACATGACAAAACACGACTATAGTCACATTTATACTCTTTTTATTTACAACATATTGCGCAACTGCGGGGTCTCGAGACACATGCTAACTCGCAAACTAGAGAGCTAGCCACCTAAACGGTAGCCTTCAAGTTATTTCCTTTCAACTTAAATAGCCAAAAACTTACCACTTCCACACGGATAGGGAGGATAACTATTAACAGTTATTTAACCTTTAACATGAACATGAATCAAACGTAATAATTTTTTCTGGGTACATGATACCATACAGCATCCATATCAAACTAACATTAAACTTTCATATCAAGGCCAGGGGCCTCAAACTATCCTCCCCTGTGTCATCAGTGATGGGTCATCCAGGTGAGAAACCTTCTAAGCTGCTCAGCATAAAAAATCCAGCACCTTTGTGTCGGTGAAACACATTATATCGCACAACTAATGGAGCTTAAAACTGTACTTCCTAAAATCTTCCGAGACTATTTTAATCGGATTTGATACTTTTGGTAGCTTTTCTTAGCGCCAGGAAGGTTGGAGGTTTGGTCGAAGGTGAGATCGTGGACAACATGACCTTGACATCACTTCGAGCGCTTCCGGTTGACCCAGTTGTAATTGCTGTTATGGGCGTCAGGAACTGCCATCTATTGTTTTTTTTCGGGTGGGGGCGGGTCCTTCTCAGTAAAGAACATGCAAAAAGGGAAAATTAAATTTAACTTAAATTTAAACACTCTGAACGCCCTGTTTTAAAGAGTTTTTCTAATACTGACTCACTGTGATGTCACAATGAGCCAGAGTTCCGTATATGGGCATTTCCCCTTTGTACAAGGTGAGTGGGACCAATCGCAGCAGAGTGGGCGTACCCGGAGGATGGCATCCTAACATGGTGTCGGGGACTGCCATCTATTGTTTTTTTTTTGGGGGGGGGGGCTTCTCTGTAAAGAAAATGCAAAAAAAGGAAATTAAATTGAACTTAAATTTAAACACTCTGAACGCCCCGTTTTAGAGAGCTTTTTCTAATACTGACTCACTGTGATGTCACAACGAGCCAGAGTTCTTTATATGGGCATTTCCCCTTTGTACAAGCTGAGTGGGACCAATCACATCAGAGTGGGCGTACCCGGAGGATGGCATCCTAACATGGTGTCGGGACTGCCATCTATTGTTTTTTTTTTTTGGGGGGGGGGGCTTCTCAGTAAAGAACATGCAAAAAGGTGAAATGAAATTTAACTTAAATTTAAACACTCTGAACGCCCTGTTTTAGAGAGCTTTTTCTAATACTGACTCACTGTGATGTCACAACGAGCCAGAGTTCCTTATATGGGCATTTCCCCTTTGTCATTATAAAGGGCTGAAATAAAAGCGTAGACCACAATTAAAACCACATTACATGCGGTTTCCTGAACAGTGTGAAAAGTGCTAATTAACGGCAGCAGATTGTGATAGCGCGCTACTGAGCTAGCGTCTACGTTCCAGGCCTAAATCTCATCCCGTTTGCGCTTGACCTCCAGCTTGTGAAAAAAAGCGTGAAATTAAACAATTCCCCCGCGACACGGATCCCTCGAGGCCCGTGCATCTGACTTTAGAAACTTGCGGTCGAGTGAGCCGTGCGCTTTCAAGCCAGCCTGTTGCAATGGCCGACGTGTCTTCAAGCCGGCCGACGAGGGAGCGGGAATAAAGCGGAATGGGCCTTTTCCGGCTTCCCTGACAGGCAGAGCAGCCGAGTGGAAAAAGAGCAGTATTTTCTACAGGCTTCCACAACTTCACAACAGTACTGGGTGATTATTTGTGGGCCTGCAAGGGTTTCATGGATCCACCCAGAAAAATATACTTTGTTTACTCTGAAAATTTATATTATTTTAATTCCAAACAAATCAATTAATTGGCTCACATATTCCAGTCAAGCTGTGGACTGATTGGGTGATTCGGAGCACCTGTGACAGTGGGGGGTCGGAGGTTAGTCCCATCTGCCAATTTAATCACCTTCTCCTCCAGACTGGGGAACATGGAGCAGGTCTTCCTTTGACCTAGTTTGGTAGTTTTGTTAGCGTAACGTTTACTTGTACTGACATTAGTATTTTTTATTCATTCATTCATTTTCTACCGCTTTTCCTCACGAGGGTCGCAAGGGGGGTGCTGGAGCCTATCCCAGCTGTCTTCGGGCGAGAGGCGGGGTCGCCAGCCAGTTACATTTGTTCACTTCCTGCTTTCATAATATAGTCTAAGAACAAATTAAATTAAATTAAAAATTAAATTAAAAATTAAATTAAAAATTAAATTAAAAATTAAATTAAATTAAATTAAATTAAATTAAATTAAATTAAATTAAATTAAATTAAATTAAATTAAATTAAATTAAATTAAATTATTCATTCATTCATTTTCGACTGCTTTTCCTCACGAGGGTCGAGAGCCTATCCTAGCTGTCTTATTCGGGCGAGAGGCGGGGTCGCCAGCCAATCACATGGCACATATAGTAGGAGTAGGAAGAAGCAAAGCTTATTAAATCCTACCCCTCCACCTGGTACTTTTACAATCAGTAACTGTTACATTTGTTCACTTCCTGCTTTCATAATATAGTCGAAGGACAAATTAAATTAAATTAAATTAAATTAAATTAAATTAAATTAAATTAAATTAAATTAAATTAAATTTAATTTAATTTAATTTAATTTAATTTAATTTAATTTAATTTAATTTAATTTAATTTAATTTAATTTAATTTAATTTAATTTAATTTAATTTAATTTGTATTTTTTTGTCACGTACCAAATGTAGTTCTTCCCTGAGATCATATTTCTCCTCTCTTGTAGAGAAGTATTGGATTACATTTTTAGCTAATTGGTTATTTTTAGCCTTATACATTATTTTAGCTGTTTGAAGATGAACTATATCAGCAAGTTGAAGTATTTGTGATTTTAGAAATAAGGAGTTAGTATGTTCTCTGTAGGCGGCATTACGAATTATCCTTACTGGCCTTTTTTGCAGTACATTTAGCGAGTGAAGATTGCTTTTATAGTTATTAGCCCATATTTCCACACAATAAGTAAAATATGGTAGAACCAGAGAGCAATAAAAAATACAATTTATGTACATGCACTGAAAAACGACTTCCAAAATCACAAACTCTGGATGTAAAACGAGTGTGTAGCTTATTTAAGTCTGCACGTCAACAGGCCTGCCAAGTAAGATTTAATGAATGGTGTCAAAAATGCCGGCGCAGGTCCCAGACGGCTCAGCTATGGAGTGCTGTCAGCACCAGGCAGCTTACTGATGGGAAGAGGCCTCGCTCGCACAAAAACAACCACACACAGTTTTGTCTGCCAAGTCTTCATTCGGCCTCGTTTTAAAAAAAAAAAAAAAATGTCACCCAACACTCTCCATTCAGTGGGTGGTCAAATTCAGACACTGGAGCCACAATATGTACCAGAGTGATTATTACGCGAGTGTCGCTATATGTTATTACGGCACGGTGAGCTGATGATGCATACGTACGTTGTCATCCTCCGGCAGTCAGGCTGACACGCTGATCTCAGATCAGTGCTTTATGTCCTGCTCCATCATCCTGCATGATGCTTGAACTTCTCAGGGTTTTCATTACCGTATCTATTCTTGCTTGCATTTCTGGGGGTAAATAAGTCATTTTCATTAAAGTTGGATGGAATGATAATCTTTCACATACTTCATCATCATCATCATCATCACCGTCTTATGTGTGCAAGAAGCCTGCAGCCTGGTGTGATGGAGGAGCATAAAAATGGAGTGACATGAGGAGAACAACGATGTATATGCAGTCAACATATTTTTGGGGGGGTCCAACACACACAAGTGCATGATTTTGTTCCATTTCAGCCTCATGAATAAATGGTTGCATGTCATAATGTAGACATTCATTTATTATGATGTACCAAAACAACTGGAATGTCCTGGTCTTATGAGTCTGTGGCAAATTCTGATTCTAAAAGGTAAAAAATTCTAAAAAAAAAAAAAAAAACAATTAGCTAAAAATGTCATCCAATACTTAAGAAGTACATTTGAAACACTTCTATGCTAGGACTACGTTATGCTAGCCATAGCATATCAGTATGTGGAATCAAACTATGGAATGGATTGAGTAAAGGGAATCAAACAATGCACAACGATGAGCCAATTCAAGAAACAATACAAGCAGTTGATGTTTGCTAAATACAAGGATGAAGAGTCTTGAACCAGTCATGATGTGCTATATATATCACTATATTGACACGCACTATGGTACACATTATGGCATTGGATGCTCATATCACCGAGTACTTCGGTACATGACAAAAAATAAGAAATTTAAAAAATTTTAAAAAACAAAATTATTTTTTTACAAATATTTATAAAATAAATGTATAAATTAATAAATAAAATAAATTTGCTAAATACAGGGATGAATAGTCTTGAACCAGTCATGATGTACACATTATGGCATTGGATGCTCATATCACCGAGTACTTAGGTACGGGACAAAAATTTTTAATTTAATTTAATTTAATTTAATTTAATTTAATTTAATTTAATTTAATTTAATTTAATTTAATTTAATTTAATTTAATTTAATTTAATTTAATTTAATTTGTCCTTAAACTATATTAGGAAAGCAGGAAGTGAACAAATTTAATGTCTTCTCGCCCGAAGACAGCTGGGATAGGCTCCAGCACCCCCCGTGACCCTCGTGAGGAAAAAGCGGTAGAAATGAATGAATAATTTAATTTAATTTAATTTAATTTAATTTAATTTAATTTAATTTAATTTAATTTAATTTAATTTAATTTAATTTAATTTAATTTAATTTAATTTAATTTAATTTAATTTAATTTAATTTGTCCTTAAACTATATTAGGAAAGCAGGAAGTGAACAAATGTAACAGTTACTGATTGTAAAACTCCACACAGATGCAAACTCCACACAGAGGGTGGAACTGACCTCAGGTCTCCGAGCTCTGAGGCCTGCGTGCTAACCACTCGTTCACCGTGCAACCGAGCTCATTAACTTTTATTATAAATACGATGATTTCAAAGATGTGTGTTTTTAGCCAGAGGTTGCATCGAATTTATAAAATGATGTAATCAGTGACCGCTGTTGTCTGCAGCGGTTTTGTAGTCACGGATAAAGAGCAAGATTCTTTGTTTGTCTCATCACTATCATGTGCAATCAGAGTTTTCAAGCGCTCTAATCAATACTCTCAGCATCGTGCAAACACACATTTCTGGAGCTACTGGAGCATAAAAGGACGGAGTAATGACTTCCTTACAGCCAAAGAGTCTGTTTTTTTTTTTTTTTTGGAGGGAGGAAGGGGTGGGGGGGTAATGCTTTGACACAAAACACCTTCAAACATGTTCTCATACATGTGACATACAGTACACGGGTGGCTTCCCATTTGGACGCAGACACTTCTGTCAGCGGAAATGTGGTTTAATGAAGCTTGAAGAAATTAGTCAGCGAGACACACAAGCAGCACTCCATTCCATTCTGTTGTTCTTCCTTCGCAGAGTATTGTTATATTTTTGCCTTTATTCTTGTATAATTACATTTTTCAACTATTTCAGTTTTCTTCTTGTAAATTGTCTTTCTAATTTTCTTCATTTTCTTCATAATATTATGACTTTTGTCCAAAATAATTTCCCCCCCAAAAAAGAAAAAATAATTTTTTTGTTATTACAAAATTTCCACAAAAAAAACATTTTTTAAAACTATGGTACATTATTTTTTTAAATTAACCAATTAGCCAATTAACCTAGCATGTTTTTACAAGACTATTCTCATGAAATTTTCACTTTTTTTTACTGAATATTTTTGCCTTTATTCTTGTATAATTAATTTTTTCAACTATTTCAGTTTTCTTCTTGTAAATTGTCTTCCTAATTTTTTTTCATTTTCTTCATAATACTATAACCTTTTGTCCAAAATAATTCCCCCCCCCAAAAAAACAAACTTTATTTTTTGTTATTACAAAATTTCCACAAAAAATATTTTTTAAACTATGCTACATTATTTTTTTAATTAACCAATTAGCCAATTAACCTAGCATGTTTTTACAAGTCTATTCTCATGAAATTTTCACTTTTTTTTACTTACTATTTTTGCCTTTCATTCTTGTATAATTCCATTTTTCAACTATTTCAGTTTTCTTCTTGTAAATTGTCTTCCTAATTTTTTTTCATTTTTTTTCATAATACTATAACTTTTTGTCCAAAATAATCCTCCCCCCCCCCCAAAAAAAAAAAAAACTTTATGTTTTGTTATTACAAAATTTCCACAAAAAAAACATATTTTTTATACTATGGTACATTATTTTTTTAATTAACCAATTAGCCAATTAACCTAGCATGTTTTTACAAGTCTATTCTCATGACATTTTAACTTTTTTTTACTGAATATTTTTGCTTTTCATTCTTGTATAATTCAATTTTTCAACTATTTCACTTTTCTTCTTGTAAATTGTCTTCCTAATTTTTTTCATTTTCTTCATAATACTATAACCTTTTGTTCAAAATAATCCCCCCCCCCCAAAAAAACACACTTTATTTTTTGTTATTACAAAATTTCCACAAAAAACACATATTTTTTAAATTATGCTACATTATTTTTTTTAATTAACCAATTAGCCAATTAACCTAGCATGTTTTTACAAGTCTATTGTCATTAAATTTTAACTTTTTTTTACTTAATATTTTTGCTTTTCATTCTTGTATAATTCCATTTTTCAACTATTTCAGTTTTCTTCTTGTAAATTGTCTCCCTAATTTTTTTCATTTTCTTCATAATACTATAACCTTTTGTCCAAAATAATTTCCCCCCAAAAAAGAAAAAATACATTTTTTGTTATTACAAAATTTCCACAAAAAAAAAACATTTTTTAAACTATGGTACATTATTTTTTTAATTAATCAATTAGCCAATTAACCTAGCATGTTTTTACAAGTCTATTCTCGTGAAATTTTCACTTTTTTTTTACTGAATATTTTTGTCTTTATTCTTGTATAATTCCATTTTTCAACTATTTCAGTTTTCTTCTTGTAAATTGTCTTCCTAATTTTTTCATTTTCTTCATAATACTATAACCTTTTGTCCAAAAATAATTCCCCCCCCCCAAAAAAAAACCCAAACTTTATTTTTTGTTATTACAAAATTTCCACAAGAAAAACATATTTTTTAAACTATGGTACATTATTTTTTTAATTAACCAATCAGCCAATTAACCTAGCATGTTTTTACAAGTCTATTCTCGTGAAATTTTCACTTTTTTTTTACTGAATATTTTTGTCTTTATTCTTGTATAATTCAATTTTTCAACTATTTCAGTTTTCTTCTTGTATATTGTCTTCCTAATTTTTTCATTTTCTTCATAATACTATAACCTTTTGTCCAAAATAACCCCCCCCCCCAAAAAAAAACAAAAATTACATTTTTTGTTATTACAAAATTTCCACCAAAAAAAACATTTTTTAAACTATGGTACATTATTTTTTAATTAACCAATTAGCCAATTAACCTAGCATGTTTTTACAAGTCTATTCTCATGAAATTTTAACTTTTTTTTTACTTAATATTTTTGCCTTTCATTCTTGTATAATTCAATTTTTCAACTATTTCAGTTTTCTTCTTGTAAATTGTCTTCCTAATTTTTTTCATTTTCTTCATAATACTATAACCTTTTGTCCAAAATAATTTCCCCCCCAAAAAAGAAAAATTAAATTTTTTGTTATTACAAAATTTCCACAAAAAAAAACATTTTTTAAACTATGGTACATTATTTTTTTAATTAACCAATTAGCCAATTAACCTAGCATGTTTTTACAAGTCTATTCTCATGACATTTTAACTTTTTTTTACTTAATATTTTTGCTTTTCATTCTTGTATAATTCAATTTTTCAACTATTTCACTTTTCTTCTTGTAAATTGTCTTCCTAATTTTTTTCATTTTCTTCATAATACTATAACCTTTTGTCCAAAATAATTCCCCCCCCCAAAAAAACAAACTTTATTTTTTGTTATTACAAAATTTCCACAAAAAACACATATTTTTTAAATTATGCTACATTATTTTTTTAATTAACCAATTAGCCAATTAACCTAGCATGTTTTTACAAGTCTATTCTCATGAAATTTTCACTTTTTTTTAATGAATATTTTTGTCTTTATTCTTGTATAATTCAATTTTTCAACTATTTCAGTTTTCTTCTTGTATATTGTCTCGCTAATTTTTTTCATTTTCTTCATAATACTATAACCTTTTGTCCAAAATAATTCCCCCCCCCAAAAAAACAAACTTTATTTTTTGTTATTACAAAATTTCCACAAAAAATATTTTTTAAACTATGCTACATTATTTTTTTAATTAACCAATTAGCCAATTAACCTAGCATGTTTTTACAAGTCTATTCTCGTGAAATTTTTTTTAATTTTTTTCATTTTCTTCATAATATTATAACCTTTTGTCCAAAATAATTTCCCCCCAAAAAAGAAAAAATAAATTTTTTGTTATTACAAAATTTCCACAAAAAAAAAACATTTTTGAAACTATGGTACATTATTTTTTTAATTATCCAATTAGCCAATTAACCTAGCATGTTTTTGGTTATCTTGGTATCAAATCTCCACTGTGGCAAAGTGATTGACGCCTTGTTTATACAATACAGCAGCCTCAATACTTTGTTTCGATGTCCATTCAAAGTTCCCCGTAACCGCATGCGCCGACGTTCCCCACGATGGTGCAAAACTGAATGGATTTGTTTGTATAAATCTCTTTAACGAGGAGCGGACCTTTTCAAATCACAGCAGAATTGTGGCCAATAACTGGATGCCGGAAGGCTAAAGCTATAAAAGGAGCGCTATCTAACGCCAACAGATGCGTCTTGGAAAGCAGCCTGAAGTCTCGGTTCTGCATACGTTCATAAAGACAATCACAATATAATGGGCTCTTAAAGAGTAATTGTTCATAGTATAAAGTGTAGTAGTAATTATTAATAGTATATTTACCATTTATATTTGCAGTATAGACTTTTTTTTACCTAATAGTCATTTGAACTTAAAGGATTTGGGTAATCTGCAGGGCCCAGATCCTGACTTTGCTTATGGCCTTTAAGCCCTTTTGAAATTGAGTACTTTTTAAGTTTTACTAGACATATTACCTGTATTGGCACAAAGTATTTGTACCGGATTGGTATCACTGATACCTTAAATTTGACTCAGTATCGTATTGGAAAGGCGTATCCAACACTTTATTTTCCAGACATAAGTTCTTCCCTCAAACTAAATAATAAACGCTGTAAAAAATAAAAAAAATAATTTTTTTTTTAAATTAAAAAAATAAAAAATAAAAAATAAAAAATAAAAAATAAAAAATAAAAAAAATAAATAAAAAATACAAAATAAATAAATGCTGTAAAATAAACATGAATAAATACTGTTTGTGACAAATAAGACAAAAACTGCCATATTTCTTGTAAATATTTTGTCTCAACAAAAATCAATAAATAATCATGACCAGTAGTCTCCTATTATCAACAAGCATAATAATAAATTCACAAAAAGAAAGCAGCAAATTAATAACGCAAATAAATCCAGGCTGCGGACATATCTGCAGAAAAATGATAAGAACATAAACCAATCTCTTATTTGTCAGTATTATGCTACTAATATTTATTGGGCAATATTATTGAACATCTTTAGTTATTTTCATGTTCTTTATACATTCTTTATACATTATAACAACTTGGAAGTCAAGCGGTGGCTCAAAAAGAAGAGTTACCTGCTGACTATTCAACACAAACTACGGACAAATTCCAACTTCTTTTCTTATCCAAGTCCAGTCGCCAACCATATGCTAATATATGCTAATCCATTCCGCATTTACATGCGACTTTACTGCCCAATGAGCTCAACTTGAACCGAAGGCTGGAGGTAAGTAACCCCTTTTTTTCCTCGTCACTCAGCCACTTTAGCTAAGGATAAAACTCTAAAAACCCGGAGAAGTGCACGCTTGCAATGAGACATGCGATGCTTAAAATGGCTGACCCGGCGCACACGCGTGATTTGTTCTCCACGCCCTCAAAATGTAGGAAAAGGGAGCAAATCCTCAGTTTATACATCAAAGCTGCAAAGAGCGTCATCCTGTTTCATATCTGTGTTTATTTCAAGAGCCGTGCATCCAACAAGACAATCCGAGGTCTTTTTCGAAATTCGGCAATTTGGTCATAATTACAATTAGCTTAGCCTACAAGCAAAATGCTTGCGGAATAAAAGTGGTGAAATTGTTCTTGGTTTGAGTCACGGATAAAAAGAAGTGCAGATTTGCTCGTTTCTAAGATACAGTAAACCTCGGATATATCGGACTCGGATATATCGGAAATTCGCTCACAACGGACAGATAAAAAAGAACCGATTTTTCTGTAATGCATTTCCAATAAAAATTCATTGCATATATCGGATTTTTTTTATAACGGATTTCGCCTATTTCGGACAAAATCTCCAGTCCCGTTCCAATGCATTTCCATGAAATTTCCCTCACATATATCGGATGGCCGCATCGTGGCGCTCCGATTCGCCGAATCGTGACAGGCCGCTATACGACGTCATTTGCAGCGTTGCCTGCGCGTCCAGGTACATTGGAAACATAGTCAAGGAAGTGCCTTTTTATAACGGATAAAATCCCATTTACGCATATACCGGATATAAATCCCATATATGCGTAAAACCGGACATTTTCCGGTATACGCATATAACGGATTTCGCTTATATCGGACAAAACCAGTGGGAACAATTGAATCCGATATATCCGAGGTTTACTGTACAAAATAGGAAATGTATGCAAAATAATGCAAAAACGACGTATAATGTATCAACAAGCTATATATTATATTGTCAAGCAATAATATAATATATTTATTTTAATATGTCTTTTATGTTTTGACATAAAATGTTTTGTTTTTTGTGGACAAAATGCACGCATGGAGAAAAACTTCAAAATTTACTTTTGTTTCAAAGTTTCTCGGAAACCTCCAAGCAGATAATTATAAGCAGCTGGTGTAAAACTTCTTAAGGTCCTACCAAGCCCTTTTGTTAATTATGTAAATTATTGTAAATTTGTAAATTCACAATTAAGGGAATGTTTGTAGGCAGTGAGGCATGCAGTGCATTGCAAGGTTTATGTTCGGGAGTGTGTTTTTGACACAGTCTGTTGTAGCCAAATAAATATTTGCATCAAAATTGTAAATTTGATTTTTGCATTGCAATTCCATCAGGACATGGAGAAAAGATATCAGGGAAAGTGGAATCCATCTTGGAATGTTGTCCGTGGGTTTTCCTTCCACTTTCTAAGATCATTCATGCTAGTTTAATTAGCGATTCCTAATTGTCCATAGGTATGAATATGAGCATAAATGCTTGTTTGTCGATATGTGTCCTGCCATTACCTCTTGTCCGAAGTTAGCTGGGATAGGCTCCAGCATACCCCATCAAAAACAGATGTGATTTTGATGTAAAACAATATTAAATATTTTGAATGTAGCTAACCTACCACGGTTATCGATTTTGATTTGTTTACCCTTGGAATGAGCGGAACGCTGAATGTAAAAAGCCCAGTTAACCTCAGTCAAGCGCCTGGAGGGATACTGGAGCGCTGTGTACTACATGTCGGAAACTTAACGATGGCTCGCAGTCACGGCGGTTCAACTCTCGCTCTGAAGTGTGACTGTGCTTGGACTGGACTCGCTCCATGTGATCGTTGTCCTGTGTGTGTTCCTAAGACCAGGGGTTAACTACATAGGGTCGAACGTCACAGGCTTTGCTTTGTGAACACGGTTGGCTGCGCTCGGTAGTTACCATAGAGACCACAAATCTCAACAAATGGTTCAACAAATCTCACTGATTGACTGAATAGGTGTTTTTTTTTTAAAACATATAGACAAACAACCATTCACACTCACATTCATACCTATGGACAATTTGGAGTGGCTAATTAACCTAGCATGTTTTCGGAATGTGGGAGGAAACCGGAGTACCCGGAGAAAACCCACGCATGCACGGGGAGAACATGCAAATGCCGCACAGAGATGGCCGAACTCAAGTCTCCTAGCTGTGAGGTCTGCGCGCTAACCACTCGACCACCATGCAACAGGCCGCTTTGGAAATCCAAGCAAATACAGCTGGAATAGGTACAGATTATGGAAGATCTAGAAAGCTTTCCGCACAGGTTATGATGTGTAGCTGCTCTATAGGAGTCCACAACCAGTTGCCAGCCAATCACAGCGCACATATAGACAAACAACCATTCACACTCACATTCATACCTATGGACAATTTGGAGTCGCTAATTAACCTAGCATGTTTTTGGAATGTGGGTGGAAACCGGAGTACCCGGAGAAAACCGGGGGAGAACATGCAAACTCCACACAGATATGGCCGAGGTTGGAATTGAACCCTGGTCTCCTAGCTGTGAGGTCTTCGCGCTAACCACTCGACCACCGTGCAGCCTTTCTCCAAATCATTTTTCCAGTAAACCATCATCATGATAAACCATCTGTAATAACTCCTTCCGAGGCCGGAACTGGACGGCAGAAGATGTCAGAAACAGAAGATGGAATAGCTGAAACCTTGTTAGCGAAAAACACCACAAACTGATCACAAAGTCTTGACGAAGGCACCGTTAAAAAAAACACATAAAAAAAAAACATGAGACTGCGACTATTAAGACAAAAAGCAGTCAAACTAATCGACTTTTGATAAATTTTTATGGAAAAAACAAATTATATCTACACACACATGGTCCTATTTGCCTTCTTCTTTGCAGTCGCAGAGATCATCTATTTCCAGCTAAATGGATTTGATATCAATTGTGTGTTTTTTGTAAATCAGACGTCCATTTCCAAGCAAGCGGGGAGTATTACCCTTATCTCCTTGACTGTATTTTGTTTGTAAAAGCACAACGATACAGGTTACATCTTCTCAGATTCCCTACCTACCTTCCTTGGGAATTGGCTTTTCCTGTCACAGCAGCTATTTAACTCCGATAGAATAAATCAATTACAGCCAAAAGATAGTCTAAGGAAACATGTCAGCTTTAAAAAGATTTGGTTTCTCAGATATTTTTTTTTTATTCTGGTTTTGTAACAATAATACAGCATATGATTTGCATTTAGACAGATATATTGCTGCTGGGACTTTGGAATGTTCTTGTGGCCAAGGTCATGGAATCAAGGTCAGTTTAAATGCTAGCTCAATCATCACAGTGCAACGCCATGTCCGTCACACTTTTGGGATATCAACCTGTGGAGTTAGGAAGCAATAATGCTGCGCAAATGTTGCTGACGGTATGCGGAAAGAAGAGGCAATTAGCAAGACAATTAACAAAAAATTGCAATAACGTACATTGCAAGGTTTATGTTCGGGACCACCAGTGAGTGATGAAAATTTAAACGCCCATTAAAATGTCATTTTTTGACACAGTCAAATAAATATTCACATCAGATGCTACACAACTTTGGTGCATTGAAGGACTAAAAAGCAAAATCTGAAATCTCCAACTTTCCGTGAGACCATGAATGCATCCTGGCTGAGTTTTTCCTTTTCCCACACTCTTCCTTCCTATAAACGATGCCTACTTACCAAATAAAAATGACTAAGGAATAGTTTGTAGGCAGGGAGGCACACAGTACATTGCAATGTTTATGTTCGGTGAATGGTGAAAATTGAAATGCCCATTAAAATGTCATTTTTTTGACACAGTCAAATAAATATTTGCATCAGATGCTACACAACTTTGGTGCATTGAAGGACTAAAAAGCAAAATCTGAAATCTCCAACTTTCCGTGAGACCATGAATGCATCCTGCCTGAGTTTTTCTTTTTCACCACACTCTTCCTTCCTATAAATTATACCTATTTACCAATTAAAAATGACTAAGGAATAGTTTGTAGGCAGGGAGGCATACAGTACATTGCAAGGTTTATGTTCGGGACCACCAGTGAGTGGTGAAAATTTAAATGCCCATCAAAATGTAATTTTTTGACACAGTCAAATAAATATTTGCATCAGATGCTACACAACTTTGGTGCATTGAAGGACTAACAAGCAAAATCTGAAATCTCCAACTTTCCGTGAGACCATGAATGCATCCTGGCCGAGTTTTTCTTTTTCCCACACTCTTCCTTCCTATAAATGATGCCTACTTACCAAATAAAAATTGACTAAGGAATAGTTTGTAGGCAGTGAGGCATACAGTACATTGCAAGGTTTATGTTCGGTGAATGGTGAAAATTGAATGCCCATTAAAATGTCATTTTTTGACACAGTCAAATAAATATTTGCATCAGATGCTACACAACTTTGGTGCATTGAAGGATTAAAAAGCAAAATCTGAAATCTCCAACTTTCCGTGAGACCATGAATGCATCCTGGCTGAGTTTTTCTTTTTCACCACACTCTTCCTTCCTATAAATTATGCCTATTTACCAATTAAAAATGACTAAGGAATAGTTTGTAGGCAGGGAGGCACACAGTACATTGCAATGTTTATGTTCGGTGAATGGTGAAAATTGAAATGCCCACTAAAATGTCATTTTTTTGACACAGTCAAATAAATATTTGCATCAGATGCTACACGACTTTGGTGCATTGAAGGACTAAAAAGCATAATCTGAAATCTCCAACTTTCCGTGAGACCTTGAATGCATCCTGGCTGAGTTTTTCTTTTTCCCACACTCTTCCTTCCTATAAACGATGCCTACTTACCAAATAAAAATGACTAAGGAATAGTTTGTAGGCAGGGAGGCATACAGTACATTGCAAGGTTTATGTTCGGGACCACCAGTGAGTGGTGACAATTAAAATGCCCATTAAAATGTCATTTTTTGACACAGTCAAATAAATATTTGCATCAAATGCTACACAACTTTGGTGCATTGAAGGACTAAAAAGCAAAATCTGAAATCTCCAACTTTCCGTGAGACCATGAATGCATCCTGGCTGAGTTTTTCCTTTTCCCACACTCTTCCTTCCTATAAATGATGCCTACTTACCAATTAAAAATGACTAAGGAATAGTTTGCAGGCAGGGAGGCATACAGTACATTGCAAGGTTTATGTTCGGGAGTGGTGAAAAATGATGAGTAATTGAAATGCCCATTAAAATGTATTTTTTTTTGACACAGTCTGTTGTAGCCAAATAAATATTCGCATCAGTTGCTACACAACTTTGGTGCATTGAAGAACCAACAAGCAAAATCTGAAATCTCCAACTTTCTGTGAGACCATGAATGCATCCTTTTTCTTTCATTTTTCTTTTTCCCCACACTCTTCCTTCCTATAAATTATGCCTATTTACCAATTAAAAATGCATGTCAACAAAAAATGTTGCCAAATGTTGCCAAGGTACTCCCAAATAATAGACAATAAACCTTGCACACTGACACAAACACACACAGCTAACATGTGTACATACACTGTTGACAAGTTTGGATTTAGGAAGCAATAATGCTACACAAATGTTGCTGACGGTATGTGGAAAGAAGAGGCAATTAGCAAGACGACTAAGCATACAGTACATTGCAAGGTTTATGTCCGGGACCACCTGTGAGTGGTGAAAATGGCAAGTCATTGGATTGCCCATTAAAATGTCTGTTGTATCCAAATAAATATTCGCATCAGATGCTACACAACTTTGGTGCATTGAAGGACTAATAAGCAAAATCGGAAATCTCAATGCTTGACAAAAAAATATCAGTATTATATATTATATATTATACTGATATATATATATATATATTATATACTGTATTATCATGTACTTATTCATCATTACCAACCTAAGGTGAATGAGTTCAATGTTCAGTGTTGACAAGGGTTCTAAAACCTATGGTTCTGTGGCTCTTTTTGATGACTGCAAAACTAAATTTGATTACCCATACCTCCCTGGACGTCTACTTTTTCATTTTTCACTGAATGTGTCACGCAGCCTTGAAATATTCATGCTCAGAACTGAAACATGAATGCATCTGCTGAAAGGCATACAAGTTAAAGTGAGAGAAATTAGTCTTTTCCGTAGATTCTCTGTCATGATGTCATGCGTGTTTACATTTAATGCTGACATGCAGGCCATCTTAAGACAAGATGAGAGCCGAATTCCGAATATAGTAATTGACGAAGTTGCTTTCTAATTGGCTACATGGTGTATTTTCCTCACTCTCAGTCTCCATCTAGTGCATTTTGTATCGATCTGATTTCCTTCACTTTACAGACTGATTTATCCCATCCACAGCCGGCTTTATAAACTCAACTATACTGTATAGTCCAGGGGTGGGCAAACTTTTTGACTCGCGGGCCACTTTGATTTAACAAAATTGTCCCGGGGGGGGGCAGAATATATATTTAATACACACTATTTTACGCTTATAATTCTGACAGTCCGCATTGAATTATTAGTCTAATTTTATCTGTAAAAGTGTCATACTATCAGCTGTCACTATCAGACCACAGCAAATTACGAAATTGAATTTTACAGTTTTGTTTTTTCTGAATCAAACATCCGACTTGACTTATGTTGCCAGCTGTTGTTAAAATTGTTAACATTTGAAATATTTAGAAGCAGTTGATGTTTGCTAAATAATCACTAATAAATACAATAAATCACTATATTGGCAGTTACTATGGTACCCATTATGCCATGGTATGGTCATATCACCTCCTACTTCGGTACGTGACAAACAAAAAAACAAACAAAAAAAAACCTTAAACCATATTAGGAAAGCAGGAAGTGATCAAATTATTATGTCATTGTAGGGTCACATCACCTCGTACTTCGGTACGAGGTACATTATTAAAAAAAAACAAAAAAAAAACCTTAAACTGTATTATGGAAAGCAGGAAGTGAACAAATGTAACAGTTACTGATTGTAAAAGTACCAGATGGAGGGGTAGGATTTAATAAGCTTTGCTTCTTCCTACTCCTTTTGGACATGTGGAACTGTCAACTGATTATGTGATGCATTCAATTGTAATCTGATGCATGGTCAAATGAAATAAAACCATGACCATAGAAAGCAACTGGCGGGCCGGATTCAAACGCTTAGTGGGCCGCATGTGGCCCCCGGGCCGTAGTTTGCCCACCCCTGGTATAGTCTATATCGCTCTCTTAAATATGAATGAAAATAGGGATGCCAGCCATAAAGGCAAAATACTCCGCTTATTCAAGTCATTCCTGCTTTTTTTTTTTTTTTACCAAATAATTCTGATCCCTTATCATTAAAACTGCAAATTGGAGATCCATTCATGTTTATGTCACGCTGTGGATTGGTTGGTTTAGCACCAACACTTTTGTTGAAAAAGAAAAAAAAAAGTGTTATTGATCCACTGGTATGGCTCTTTGAGGATGGACCATAGAATATAAAATTACAACTTGATTCACTGAACCCGGCATATTACATAAATTATTGAATGGGTGTCTATTAGCAAGAAATGACATTGGTAGTATTTGCAAAAATATGGGTAAACTTTGTGACATAATGGGAAAAATTATGTTTTTTTCACATTTTTGTGAATTTTTTTTTTTAACTTCTAACTGGTGCAAAAACAACAAACTCTAATCATGACTGTGTTTATCTAGAACATGATCTAATACAGTATTTTTAATACCCAATGTGTTAATTACCCATATCCGAAAATAGCCGACTTTCTGTGAGACCGTGAATGCATCCTTGCTGGGTTTTTTTTTCTTTTTTCCCCCACTCTTCCTTCCTATAAATTATGCCTTTTCTACCAATTAAAAATGTATGTCAACTAAAAATTTTGCCAGGGTATAAGTTATTTTGGATATAATGGATATACATGCATTTTCTATGCCGCTTATCCTCACTAGGGTCATCTCAGACTGGACTGGTCGTGTAATGGATAGAATATAACTTATTTTTCAAGTTATATTTTTCTATATTATATATTATATAATATATATGATATATTGTTCTAATATTTATGCCAGGAAATATCTGTAAATACTGCATTAAATTGCAATTCAACTTACACATTATTTGCTGCATGATCCTTACCCCAACACTGGAGACCAGTCCAAAATATTTCAAGTTACATATTGCATATGTACATATTACATATTATATTACAAATTTGGAGTTAATGCTGCGCAAATGTTGCTGACGGTATGTGGAAAGAAGAGGCAATTAGCAAGACGACTAAGCATACGGTACATTGCAAGGTTTATGTTCGGGACCACCAGTGAGTTGTGAAAAACGGCGAGTAATTGAAATGCGCATTAAAATGTCATTTTCTGTTGTAGCCAAATAAATGTTTGCATCAGATGCTAACATGTGTACATACAATGTTGACAAGTTTGGAGTTAGGAGGCAATAATGCTGCGCAAATGTTGCTGACGGTGGGTGGAAAGAAGAGGCAATTAGCAAGACGACTAAGCATACGGTACATTGCAAGGTTTATGTTCGGGACCACCAGTGATTAGTGAAAAAACAGCGAGTAATTGAAATGCGCATTAAAATGTCATTTTTTGTCACAGTCTGTTGTAGCCAAATAAATGTTTGCATCAGATGCTAACATGTGTACGTACAATGTTGACAAGTTTGCCGTTAGGAAGCAATAATGCTGTGCAAATGTTTCTGACGGTATGTGGAAAGAAGAGGCAATTAGCACTACGACTAAGCATACAGTACATTGCAAGGTTTGTGTTCGGGACCACCAGTGAGTGGTGAAAAAACGGCAAGTAATTGAAATGCCCATTAAAATGTCATTTTTTGACACAGTCTGTTGTAGCCAAATAAATGTTTGCATCAGATGCTAACATGTGTACATACAATGTTGACAAGTTTGGAATTAGGAAGCAATAATGCTGCGCAAATGTTGCTGACGGTATGTGGAAAGAAGAGGCAATTAGCAAGACGACTAAGCATACAGTACATTGCAAGGTTTATGTTCGGGACCACCAGTGAGTAGTGAAAAAACAGCGAGTAATTGAAATTTGCATTAAAATGTAATTTTTTGTCACAGTCTGTTGTAGCCAAATAAATGTTTGCATCAGATGCTAACATGTGTACGTACAATGTTGACAAGTTTGGCGTTAGGACGCAAAAAAGCTGTGCAAATGTTGCTGACGGTATGTGTAAAGAAGAGGAAAGAAGACGAATAAGGAATAGTTTGTAGGCAGGGAGGCATTCAGTACATTGCAAGGTTTATGTTCGAGTAATTAAAATGCCCATTAAAATTTGACTGTTGTAGCCAAATAAATGTTTGCATCAGATGCTAACATGTGTACGCACAATGTTGACAAGTTTGGCGTTAGGAAGCAATAATGCTGTGCAAATGTTGCTGACGCTATGTGGAAAGAAGAGGCAATGAGCACGACGACTAAGGAATAGTTTGTAGGCAGGGAGGCACACAGTACATTGCAAGGTTTATGTTCGAGTAATTAAAATGCCCATTCAAATTTGTCTGTTGTTGCCAAATAAATGTTTGCATCAGATGCTAACATGTGTACATACAATGTTGACAAGTTTGGAGTTAGGAAGCAATAATGCTGTGCAAATGTTGCTGACGGTATGTGGAAAGAAGAGGCAATGAGCACGACGACTAAGGAATAGTTTGTAGGCAGGGAGGCACACAGTACATTGCAAGGTTTATGTTCGAGTAATTAAAATGCCCATTCAAATTTGTCTGTTGTAGCCAAATAAATGTTTGCATCAGATGCTAACATGTGTACATACAAGTTTGGAACAAGATGCTATGATTGACGTTGATGCGGTTTCACACTCTTAAATACACATTCATGATGTGGAGCGTCTCGCGGGTAGATAATGCAGAATAGCACTGTTTTCGGCGAGTTGGGCTATTAATCATGGATGAACCTCGGTGTCACTGACAAATCAGCCTAATCTCACCAGGGAGGGTGAAAATACCCCCACGCCCAAAAATACACACAGTGACACGTACGTATACGTACGCATGCATGCGGACGCTCATTCAGACGTGCATTTTATCAGTCTGATGGCATAGCAAAAGAGCATGCTCTGACTGGCAAACAGAGCATTAATGCAGAGCAGGGAGCGCTCCTCTGGTCTCGGTCTTTACTGATCTTATGTCCTTCTCATCCTTCTTTCTCACCTTCACTCTATTTATTGCTTGCTTGTTTCTATTTTGTGGAAAAATGACAAAAAAACATGTGAAACCGGACCCTAACAGCACTTCCATTTTTTTATTTTATTCTATCTCCAAAACTAGCGTGAACTTAAACATACAGAAAAACATGGACAGTGGAAATAAAATGAAGTGCCCGATATTCAAGAGCAAAAAAAAGACTGAAGATGAAAAGGAAGTCGGATTTACTTTCAGGGTGTCATATGTAACAGTAGTGCTGTTCATGTAATAAGTGGACATACAGTAAACCTCTGATATATCGGACTCGGATATATCGGAAATTCGCTCACAACGGACAGATAAAAAAGAACCGATTTTTCTGTAATGCATATAACTGGAACAGAAAGCAACATCGCTCAAGAAAAAAGGCAAAAAAGCTGAAGATTTATGGAGGTCTTGTGGATAAAAACTATATTTTTTAATTTATTTTGCACTTTTCTACATACTTATGGTCTTTCCGAGTTATTATTATTATTATTATTCACATTTTTTTCCCTTTGTATTGAGTTGTGGACTCCTATCATAACTAGATCTTCCAGAATCTGCACCTATTCCAGCTGTAGTTACTTGGATTTTTGCTTCCTGCCAAAACGATTTTAATTTATTCCACCCACAGCCCGCCTCCGGGCACACCCACTCCATCGTGATTGGTCAGATGCCCAAAGTGCTTCCTAACTACCTCTTTCTAAAATAGTCGGTCTGGGAGTTGATAATAAATGAATAAAGTCTTTGGAAAGCTAATTGGAAAGTGGGTGAGGAGCACTCATTGTCGGATACACTTTGTCATAGGCACTTTTGGTGCTGTGGAGCTCAGAGGCTGGATGTGAGGGTGCCGCATATATAATACAGTAAACCTCGGATATATCGGACTCGGATATATCGGAAATTCGCTCACAACGGACAGATAAAAAAGAACCGATTTTTCTGTAATGCATTTCCAATAAAAATTCATTGCATATATCGGATTTTTTATAACGGATTTCGCCTATTTCGGACAACCCTAACCCTAACCTTCCTTGACTATGTTTCCAATGTACCTGGACGCGCAGGCAACGCTGCAAACGCTGCAAATGACGTCGTATAGCGGCCTGTCACGATTCGGCGAATCGGAGCACCACGATGCGGCCATCCGATATATGCGAGGGAAATTTCATGGAAATGCATTGGAACGGGACTGGAGATTTTGTCCGAAATAGGCGAAATCCGTTAAAAAAAATCCGATATATGCAATGAATTTTTATTGGAAATGCATTACAGAAAAATCGGTTCTTTTTTATCTGTCCGTTGTGAGCGAATTTCCGATATATCCGAGTCCGATATATCCGAGGTTTACTGTATTATATATGCGGCACCCTCACATCCAGCCTCTGAGCTCCACAGCACCAAAAGTGCCTCTGACAAAGTGTATCCGACAATGAGTGCTCCTCACCCACTTTCCAATTAACTTTCCAAAGACTTTATTCATTTATTACCAACTCCCAGTTCCACTATTTTAGAAAGAGGTAGTTAGGAAGCACTTTGGGCATCTGACCAATCACGGTGGAGTGGGTGTGCCTGGAGGCGGGCCATGGGTGGAATAAATTAAAACAGACCGTTTTGGCAGGAAGTAAAAATCCAAGTAACTACAGCTGGAATAGGTGCAGATTCTGGAAGATCTAGTTATGATAGGAGTCCACAACTCAATACAAAGGGAAAAAAATGTGAATAATAATAATAATAATAACTAGGAAATACCATAAGTATGGGCGGCACGGCGGTCTAGTGGTTAGCGCGCAGACCTCACAGCTAGGAGACCAGGGTTCAATTCCACCCTCGGCCATCTCTGTGTGGAGTTTGCATGTTCTCCTCGTGCATGCGTGGGTTTTCTCCGGTTTCCTCCCACATTCCAAAAACATGCTAGGTTAATTAGCGACTCCAAATTGTCCATAGGTATGAATGTGAGTGTGAATGGTTGTTTGTCTATATGTGCCCTGTGATTGGCTGGCGATCAGTCCAGGGTGTACCCCGCCTCTCGCCTGAAGACAGCTGGGATAGGTTCCAGCACCCCCCGCGATACCATACCATAAGTATGTAGAAAAGTGCAAAATAAATTAAAAAATATAGTTTTTTATCCACAAGACCGCCATAAATCTTCAGCTTTTTTGCCTTTTTTCTTCAGCGATGTTGCTTTCTGTTCCGGTTATTATCAAAACAGCGGATCTGCTCCGTTCTTTTATGTCTAATAGTAACATATATTTAATTTCCTCTTGCTTCGAGGGTTAATTGCTCTTCTTTGCCGCAATAAAGGATTTAAGCGGCAACGAATTGAATGATTAATGCCGAGGACGGCTTCTTTTAAGGTTGCATTAATTGGCTTTTAATCCCCGTTCCAACACACAACATTTTCTTTACATCACTGTAGTACCGCCGACAGTGTATCCACGCGTTCTTTAATTTGCCGGTCCAATATGGTACTCTAACGTAGCGATAAGAGAGAGTAATCTTCTCTGGTGTGGCGAAACCTTAATCAATATTAACATATTCTTCAGCCCCCCCCCCCATTGAATAATTGATATCCCCACACAGTCTTGCTGAGAATGAAATAAGATGTAGGAGTATTAAAATAACTTCCCAGAGATAAAAGAAAATTGATTAAAAAAAGATGGCTTAAAATTAAAGAGAGGGAAAGTGAGCCTCGGGGATCGGACTTTGCATACAAAGGAAGAGGTTGAGGGTGTGAGGGGGGGAAAAAAAAAAGAACTTTAATGAAAATCAGGAGTTCATTTTCCCGTCCGAAGTCATTGCGCACTCGACCCTTGGAGTTTTTTTTTTTTTTACCCGACCAATCAAAGTACCTAATCTGAGGGATCTATTGTACAATCTCCAATCTATGACCTTCCTTGTAAAACACGGAGTTATTCATCAGTGAACGCTCATCTCCATTTTACACATGATTACTCTTCATTACGGCGTGCGGGTTAGTTCACCCCAAAAGTCCGGTGTGCACAACAACTACTTCTAAGGATTTGTGAGGAAAAAAATTTCTCATTAAAATTCAGAAATATTACACATTGCTGTAATAGTGTTTCTTTCCAATCGATATTATACTTGTTGAAATATTATTTACACCAATATCTGTATCTGTTCATCCATCTAAATTATCTGTACCAGTACTCGGAGTGGGTGGATACTCCAAAGATATTTGCAATCGTTCCGCAACAATATTGTTATGGTTGCTGCCCACATTTATCAAATATAATACTCGACTTGCTTCACATTGCATTACCCATGAAAAAAAAAAAAATAAAAAAATAAAGGGTACATCATTGTCTACACTTTTGATGTACGGGCTCCTATAGAGCAGCTCCACACAATAACCTTCACAAAAAAAATTTGTATTAGACATTTCTGCAATAGACATCCTGTTTCCGACCCAAATGGTATGTTTAATTAAGCACACAGTACATTGCAAGGTTTATGTTCGGGACCACCAGTGAGTAGTGAAAAAACGGCGAGTAATTGAAATGCCCGTTAAAATGTAATTTTTTGACACAATCTTTTGTAGCCAAATAAATGTTTGCATCAGATGCTAACGTGTGTACGTACCATGTTGACAAGTTTGGAGTTAGGAAGCAATAATGTTGTGCGAATGTTGCTGACGGTATGCGGAAAGAAGAGGCAATTAGCACGACGACGAAGGAATACTTTGTAGGCAGGGAGGCATACAGTACATTGCAAGGTTTATGTTCAGGACCACCTCTTACTCCACCTCTGGATTTACTACGCCCAAACCGATATGATTGATCTCACTCCCAAGGACTTCCGGATGTGTAGACCAGCGATTACTGAAAAGCATAAATAAGAAAAACACGAAAAAAAATCAATATTGTTCTACAATTGCACAAGAGGAACACATAAATGTAAACAATTAGCAGGTTTACGTGGAAATTGATGTCGTAATTTTCATTCTCGTTGTTCACTTTTCAAACTGAACTATGGAATAATTTTTAGTAGATGATAACTATAATATGTACCAAAATGTTGGTACTACTTGCTATTGGAGTAATTTTAACATTGCTCTGTTAGTGTACGTCTATTTTTCGTCAAACCATAATTTGTCTAAATTATAGGTAATGTGCATTTTATGTTTTGAATATATTTTCCGTCTGTATTCCCCACTCCACCGTCCTCTCTTGGGTTTAGATTTTTCATCTTTGGTTCTTCCTCTGTAGCCTTGGGCTTCTGTCAGCTGACACAAATAGTTGAGCATTGGGTATCCGTCAGTCAGTCGGCATCGATACAGTAAATACAAAATATTTTTTTTGTTTTGTTTTGTTTTTTTACCAGTGTATCTATAAACCCACTGGTTAAAAATGATACATTATTATCAGGCCTTCGTCACATTAACTTTCCCTAAGACCTTTTTTTTTCAAGGCCATGGATTCTGCAAAGCGGTCCTGACCATTGGCCGAGGTCTCAACCTGCTTCTCCTGAGGCAAGACTACTATCTCTGTATCCATATGCTGGCTTGCTAAAAACTGGGCAGAGCCTCTGGGCTCAACTAAGCCTCGGTCCCTGGTTCGGAGCTTCCACTCAGTGTCCAACCAGAGGGTCTTGCAGAGGTTAAACTGCAGGTTTTTTTTTGGAATTTTGACAATTATTCACAATTTTTTTAGTTGCTGCCATGAATTGGACCCGTGAGCATCGAGCTTTCATCGTGGAAACGTTTATCAAAACAAACAAATCTGGAACTGCAACGCAACGAGCGTTGCGTTTGCACTTCGATCTTGGTAGACTAGACTTCAGAGCTACCGGATCTGCATTGAAACGGAAATCAACCAACCGACGTCGTACCGCCAGAAGTGATTTAATTTCTGGATTCTGCAAAGCGGTCCTGACCATTGGCCGAGGTCTCAACCTGCTTCTCCTGAGGCAAGACTACTATCTCTGTATCCATATGCTGGCTTGCTAAAAACTGGGCAGAGCCTCTGGGCTCAGTTAAGCCTCGGTCCCTGGTTCGGAACTTCCACTCAGTGTCCAACCAGAGGGTCTTGCAGAGGTTGAACTGCACTTTTTTTTGGAATTTTGACAATTATTCACAATTTTTGAGTTGCTGGTGAGAATCGAGCTTTCATCGTGGAAACGTTTATCAAAACAAACGAATCTGGAACTGCAACGCAACGAGCGTTCAGTTTGCACTTCGATCTTGGTAGACTAGACTTCAGAGCTACCGGATCTGCATTGAAACGGAAATCAACCAACCGACGTCGCACCGCCAGAACTGATTTAATTTTGAAAACACAATGAAATGGCATTATATGTACTTTTTGAAAATGTTGTTTCTTTACTTTATTTGCGTTTTATTTAACCTCTAGATGTGTCAGATCATTTTTCCTGACCCTGTATTTATGATTTGGATATGTCGAACTGTGAATTGAGCCATGTGATGTATTTCATGATACCTTGATGCATGTTCAAGAAAAATGAAACCATTATCATTACTATCCTCACACATTGCCCCGCCCATCTTATTTTTGACCCACCTTTCGTGCGTCTTCGTGTTGACATACATCGGCGCTGATGTCCTACATCTGTATTTAGAAAACCATTGCAGCAATAACCCTCATCCATGTGACGCTCATCAGAAAAGGGCCCTACAAGAGGTTTTTTTTGAAAGCCCAGGAAACACAACAAAAAAAAAACTGTATCCATCCTTTGGCCCCGTACTACCATCTCAGACGTCACTCACTGCACTCCCTGTGCACACTCTAAAACATTCATACGGCCATGCCTGTCTGCTGATGGTTTTGCCGTTAAATTATTTAATGTGGAAATGCAGGAACAATCTAATTGAAATGAAGGGAGTTCCAGTGGAGATGAAACTTTCCCCCTTTCAGAAGATAAACGCTTTTCCATTGCTGCGCTCGGTTTCTGTGCCTTTGTCTGCATCCATTTTTTATTCATTTCCTCTGTAGCGGCCCACAAGTACAGGAAAGATAATTAATTCTATACGGGTTACTGTAATGCATTTTGTGAAGTATGTGTCTGGTTTTGTTGCGGTTTGTATCTCCAGTGCTGTCTGAAGCAGGACCAGATTCACCAACATCAGCCCGTGGAACGTCAGTGTGCTTCAGAAGCTATAGAATAAGAAGTATTGATTTCATTGTCGACACGTCTGTAGACAAAGGCTTCATTAATGTGTTGGCATAGTAACTCCATTGGTTCTGTTGCTGGCTGATTTGGTGACATAATCCTCAAATTGTGACATTGTTTTTTTTTGGTCTTGGTGGACTTTTTGGCACTTTTGCATAAGGGAAAAAATTTAAATCATGGACTAAAAAAAAACAAAAACCAGGGTAGAATTTTTTGGAGGTGCTACGGTACCAGGAACCAGGACCAGGAATATGCTAAAGCTACTTATTTACCATTGAGAGAAGTCTTGAAGTAACTTCTTTACTTGAGAAACTTTGGACTGCCCAGTCTTTACGTCCGGATCGGATTCGGTATCCAACATGTGTTAAATACAAAATCTACATGCTGGTTCAGACAGTTACAATAAACAGTGGTTGCTGGTTGCATTGAAATGTGCCTAACACTGTGAAAAACCTGCCTGTGAGTTTTTGGTGACGGGTGTGCACTGTGTGCCTGTCATCCAGTTTACGACTCTGCAGGGTGCGTTACATCTGCACCAAGGATAGACCACGTCGGAGGCGGTGATCTTTCATACTAGACTTTTTTTTGGCACTTTTGCATAAGGGAAAAATTTTAAATCATGGACGTAAAAAAGCCAAAAACCAGGATAGAATTTTTTTGGAGGTGCTATGGTACTAAGTTACTATAGTTCCACTCTGTAATTGTGTTACAGGACGCTATTTTTGTAGACCAGGAATATGCTAAAGCTACTTACCATTGAGAAATTTTGAAGTAACTGCCCAGTAACTGCCCAGTCTTTACGTCCGGATCGGATTCGGTATCCAACATGTGTTAAATACAAAATCTACATGCTGGTTCAGATAGTTACAATAAACAGTGGTTGCTGGTTGCATTCAAATGTGCCTAACACTCTGAAAAACCTGCCTGTGAGTTTTTGGTGACGGGTGTGCCTGTCATCCAATTTACGACTCTGCAGGGTGCGTTTCATCTGCACCAAGGATAGACCAGGTCGGAGGCGGTGATCTTTCATACTAGACTTTTTTTTGGCACTTTTGCATAAGGGAAAAATGTTAAATCATGGACTAAAAAAAGCCAAAAACCAGGATAGTGCTATGGTACTAAGTTACTATAGTTCCACTCTGTAATTGTGTTACAGGACTCTATTTTTGTAGACCAGGAAAATGCTAAAGCTACTTACCATTGAGTGAAGTCTTGAAGTAACTTCTTTACTTGAGAAACTTTGGACTGCCCAGTCTTTACGTCCGGATCGGATTCGGTATCCAGCATGTGTTAAATACAAAATCTACATGCTGGTTCAGATAGTTACAATAAACAGTGGTTGCTGGTTGCATTCAAATGTGCCTAACACTCTGAAAAACCTGCCTGTGAGTTTTTGCCGACGGGTGTGCACTGTGTGCCTGTCATCCAGTTTACGACTCTGCAGGGTGCGTTACATCTGCACCAAGGATAGACCAGGTCTTAGGCGGTGATCGTTTATACTAGACTTTTTTTGGCACTTTTGCATTAGGGAAAAATTTTAAATCATGGACTAAAAAAAGCCAAAAACCAGAATAGAATTTTTTGGAGGTGCTATGGTACTAAGTTACTATAGTTCCACTCTGTAATTGTGTTACAGGACTCTATTTTTGTAGACCAGGAAAATGCTAAAGCTACTTACCATTGAGAAGTTTTGAAGTAACTGCCCAGTCTTTACGTCCGGATCGGATTCGGTATCCAACATGTGTTAAATACAAAATCTACATGCTGGTTCAGACAGTTACAATAAACAGTG
This sequence comes from Doryrhamphus excisus, assembly GCF_030265055.1. Classification (NCBI taxonomy): domain Eukaryota; kingdom Metazoa; phylum Chordata; class Actinopteri; order Syngnathiformes; family Syngnathidae; genus Doryrhamphus; species Doryrhamphus excisus. The sequence goes on along the minus strand of NC_080475.1, from coordinate 20,409,207 downwards.
GTTGCTGGTTGCATTGAAATGTGCCTAACACTCTGAAAAACCTGCCTGTGATTTTTTTTTGGCAACGGGTGTGCACTGTGTGCCTGTCTTCCAATTTACGACTCTGCAGGGTGCGTTACATCTGCACCAAGGATAGACCAGGTCAGAGGCGGTGATCTTTCATACTAGACTTTTTTGCATAAGGGAAAAATTTTAAATCATGGACTAAAAAAAGCCAAAAACCAGGATAGAATTTTTTTGGACGTGCTATGGTACTAAGTTACTATAGTTCCACTCTGTAATTGTGTTACAGGACTCTATTTTTGTAGACCAGGAATATGCTAAAGCTACTTACCATTGAGAAGTTTTGAAGTAACTGCCCAGTAACTGCCCAGTCTTTACGTCCGGATCGGATTTGGTATCCAAAATGTGTTAAATACAAAATCTATATGCTGGTTCAGACAGTTACAATAAACAGTGGTTGCTGGTTGCATTGAAATGTGCCTAACACTCTGAAAAACCTACCTGTGATTTTTTGGCGACGGGTGTGCACTGTCTGCCTGTCATCCAATTTACGACTCTGCAGGGTGCGTTACATCTGGAGTCGGTTATCTTTCAAGGCATCTTTGCCGCGTTGTTTTGTCACCAAATTTTCACTGCGCCAAGCTGAAAACGTGGACACCTAATTGGTGCGCTGCCACACCCATCTCGGCGCAGTCCGGTCTGCCAATTTACCGAAGCGGCTAAAAACATTGATGCGTGGGGTGCGCCATGCTACCCTGTCATCCATTTTTCATCATCTCTGACAAAGTTAGCTATGATTGACGGAAATTTGACCAAAGTGGTAAGGAAATTGTTCAGAAAAATATTGTGCCGCATCGAGTATTTTAATATAGGATTATGTTTGCAAATACACAGATATTCATTTACAAGCTTTTCCACCTGAAAGAAAAAGGCTAAAACAAACAAATGACCTAAACAAATAATGCGTCTTCTCAAGAATTCACCATCTGTCTGCTGAATGAAAGTTTTCGAGAGGTCTTCCCCTTTTACAAGTCTACCTGTAATATTGTGCAGAATGAAAACAAAGGGAAGTAAAACATGCAGTTATGTTTTTTTTTAATATGTTTAAATAATGGTGTCCCTGATTTGCATATGACAATGGCAGTGTATGATTCTTTTCATTTTAGTTTTCTTTTTCTTTTGTAAAAAACCTCACCTATGTTGTAGAAGGTGTAGTTGGGGGGCTGTCAATTAGTTTTAGATTTACCCCCCTCTAATTATGCAAATAGACTAGACACTTTGTCTTGTGCTCTGTAATTAATCATGAAGAATTCTAAATGGTCATTGAGGCTCACTGAAGTGTTTGTAATTTCCTATGCTCATTTTTCGACCCTTTGTATTGAGTTGGGCGGCACGGTGGTCTAGGGGTTAGCGCGCAGACCTCACAGCTAGGAGACCAGGGTTCAATTCCCACCCTCGGCCATCTCTGTGTGGAGTTTGCATGTTCTCCCCGTGCATGCGTGGGTTTTCTCCGGGTACTCCGGTTTCCTCCCACATTCCAAAAACATGCTAGGTTAATTGACGACTCCAAATTGTCCATAGGTATGAATGTGAGTGTGAATGGTTGTTTGTCTATATGTGCCCTGTGATTGGCTGGCGACCAGTCCAGAGTGTACCCCGCCTTACGCCCGAAGACAGCTGGGATAGGCTCCAGCACCCCCCGCAACCCTCGTGAGGAAAAGCGGTAGAAAATGAATGAATGAATGAATGTATTGAGTTGCGGACTCCTATAGAGCAGTTACACACAATAACCCGCACATAATTTTTTTTTTTTCGATTTTGCTGAATCCGCACTTATGTGTGGTGTACTTACTTGGATTTGCGCTTCCTGTTAAGAACAGTTTGTTTTAATTTATTCCACCCACAGCCCGCCTCTGGACATGCCCGCACTATGAACCATATAAGGAAGTGCTTACCTCTGTGACATCACAAAGGGGGAGTTTAACCACGCCTTTGGAAACCAAGCGTTTTGAATCCCGAAATTTTTTTTTAGGGCTCACTTCCAAATGCGCAACTCTTATTTTCCGAAACTCTGACATCGTTTTGTACGAGAATACAAGTACAAGTATGAGTACGAGTACGAGTACAAGTACAAGTGTTATGCCACTGTAACATTGCATGATATTTTGTGAATATTGGGGCATCTCCGGACATGCCTGCACTATGAACCATATAAGGAAGTGCGTACCTCTGTGACATCACAAAGGGGGAGTTTAACCACGCCTTTGGAAACCAAGCGTTTTGAATCCCGAAAAAAATTTTTAGGGCTCACTTCCAAATGTGCAACTCTCATTTTCCGAAACTCTGACATCGTTTAGTACGAGAATACAAGTACAAGTATGAGTATGAGTACGAGTACAAGTACAAGTACAAGTGTTATGCCACTGTAACATTGCATGATATTTTGTGAATATTGGGGCATTTCCCTCAACAATAGATCCATTCATTCATTCATTCATTTTCTACCGCTTTTCCTCACGAGGGTCGCGGGGGGTGCTGGAGCCTATCCCAGCTGTCTTCAGGCGTAAGGATTTTGCTGAATTCGCACCTATGTGTGGTGTACTTACTTGGATTTGCGCTTCCTGTTAAGAACAGTTTGTTTTAATTTATTCCACCCACAGCCCGCCTCTGGACATGCCTGCACTATGAACCATATAAGGAAGTGCTTACCTCTGTGACATCACAAAGGGGGAGTTTAACCACGCCTTTGGAAACCAAGCGTTTTGAATCCCGAAAAATTTTTTTAGGGCTTACTTACAAATGCGCAACTCTTATTTTCTGAAACTCTGACATCGTTTAGTACGACAATACATGTACAAGTACAAGTATGAGTACGAGTACGAGTACAAGTACAAGTAACATTGCATGATATTTTGTGAATTTTGGGGCATTTCCCTCAAGAATAGATCCATTTAATTTAAAAAGAGTTGTAATTCAAATGGATGATTCGGTCTTAACTGCACATCGGTCTTCGTCCTGGTGCTTTGTGACAGTCGTGGTTATGTACGGAACTGAAACTGTCTCTGAAACGTGACTGTGATTATGCGAAACAGGCCATTAAACTAATAAAGAAGTCTGTAAACAAAGGCACATATTCTCTGTGTCGTCCCGCCACGTCCTTTATGTTTGAGCTCAAACGCTTTCTTTTCCGCTCTCCGAAGATTTTTCGGTGGTGTGACCTACATGGAAGCTGCTTGACTGTCACCGAGCCCGCAAATTGACAATAGCATTCAGCTAACAACAAGTCTCATTAATTACAGTGGTGCTATTTACTGTGTGACGCTCTGAAGTCAAGTCCCTGGTGTCTGCTGAGTGTGTGTTTTTTTTTAAGTAGCAGGGAATTAAATACACTGTTGGGACTAGGGGGTCATGGGGGGGGGGGGGGGGGGGGGTGTACTTCTGCAAAATATAATTCCAGTGTAAAATGAAAGAGATAGGAGAATCGGCTTCTTCTCCCCATCATGTCCATGTTCGGAAATGCTCTCACTCCAACTTAGCATCATCCATCTTCTCATCCTCACGGGGGTGCATGCTAAAATGTTAAACTGAATATTCATCACAGCGCCGACACTGCGCTTCGCCTGCGCTTCGCCTGCGCTACGCCTGCGCTACGCTTGCGTTTCGCTTGCGTTTCGCATGCGCTTCGCCCGCGCTTCGCCCGCGCTACGCCCGCGCTTCGCCCGCGCTTCGCCCGCGCTTCGCCCGCGCTTCGCCCGCGCTTCGCCCGCGCTTCGCCCGCGCTTCGCCCGCGCTTCGCCCTGCTGCTTCTTTTGCTATTTTATTAGCAAATGCATTGCCTGTCAATCAGTCATGATGACAAAGTCATTTCCAGCCTTTATCCTTGTTTATAATGTCAACTGGTCCTTTTGTGACAGGGCTGAAATGCAGTGGAAATTTTTTTTTGGGCGGGTGATTCAGTGATTTTTCATTTAAATTCCCAAATTATTCATCTTATCACTCTTTGTAACATTCTGTACTATATGCAAATAGCATAATAAAAACTCCAAACCTTTTGGCCATGACTGTTCAGGGAGATCTGGCAACTCAACGAGCTCCCAAGGGGCTGTGAGCCAAGCTTCACTCTGTTGACGCTGTTCAACATACGACTGTGATAGCTTCAAGCTCATGTGAGAACCAGTGTGAGATATGTTCTTAGGAACAGAACGATGGAAGAGGCTTCTAGAAGGGACAACTGAAGAGATTGGTCCAAGATAACACCTTGATGCTGTCACTTTTATTTTATTTTGTGGCTCATCCGATGTCGTATTTAAGATGTCCTCCTGTTTTCTGTGTTCGGGGTGGTCCGCTGCGCTGGAGTGTGCATATCAGGAAGTATGCGGTAGTGAAGTGACAGGTTGAGACCGCTATGTGCAAAACCCCTTGGGTCTATGTTGCTTATCAGTTCCCCACCACAGTCACTCTTGTTCCGCGTTTCTTCCGCGTACAAGGAAGCGCATACACGCTCCGTCACTCTGTTGAATTATACGTCACGCTGATCAGTTGACTTCATTTGTAACCTCCTCAGATGTGCTCGGTTCTCCGGAGTCTTACGACATAAGCTACGTTATTTTCAGGTCATCACTTCCCAGTAGCATCCACTCTCTCCTCTATTATTCCCATTGACTCTCCTCGCCATGCTCTCTTGTCTTTGAGATGTACAATCAGTCAGAAGAAGGGTTATACTGCAATGCCTTCACATCGCAAAACCGGACGGTGCATTCAATTGTAATGAATATGAAAATGATTGCGAGAAGGATGGCGTAGCTGTGCTGGAGAAGCATTGGTCTTAGGAGAGAACAACGGTCTGAAGACTTAAAAAGAATGTCATGGAAAGTTGTGCCGACAGAACATCTGGATCAAATGTGGATCGTTTCAATGAATAGATGACATTTTTTTGCGCTGCGCCTGCGCTTCAACTGCGCTTTGCCTGCGCTTCGCCTGCGCTTCGCCTGCGCTTCCACTGCACTTCGCCCGTGCTTCGCCTGCGCTGCGCCTGCGCTTTGCCTGCGCTTTGCCTGCGCTTCGCCTGCGCTTCACCTGCGCTTCCACTGCGCTTCCACTGCGCTTTGCCCGCGCTTTGCCCGCGCTTCGCCTGCGCTTTGCCTGCGCTTTGCCTGCGCTTTGCCTGCGCTTCACCTGCGCTTTGCCAGCGCTTCGCCTGCGCTTTGCCTGCGCTTCCACTGCGCTTCGCCCGCGCTTTGCCAGTGCTTCGCCTGCGGTTCACCTGCGCTGTGCCTGCGCTTCACCTGCGCCCTGAATAGACCAGGTGGGAGTTGGCGGACTTTCTTTGCACCCTTGGCGGGCTGTTTTGTCACAAAATTGTCACTGTGCCAAGCTGAAAATGTGGACTCCTCCTCTGGTGCGCCGCCATCTCGGAGCAGTCCAGTCTTCCAAATGACCAAATTGTCCGATCACAGTGGTGCACTGGACCAAATTACCACCGCCACCCTGCGCCGCTTTGCGCTGCGCTACGAAATTAGAGTCCTTAGAGTTAACAAAACCAAAAACTATACATGGACAAATTCTTTTATTGGCTAGGATTCCATGGGAAGTGAATTTTATTGGAATGAACTGTGAGTCATTTTCAGAGATATTCTACTCCCTTTTTAAAGGCTTTATTCATTTCATATAATACTGACACAGCGGTTAACAGGTTTAAAAACACAGATATTAAAACCATTTGAGCATCAATTTCTTTGAAGCCCCAATAATCCCATGGACCATTTTTACACGTATACCATAACATCTACTTCATACTAGATACTTGAAACCGTACCTGAACAGATTTATTCCTCGGTCCAAAACCAAAATATGAAGAAGATCCCAATTAAAAAAAAAAAAAAACACTTTCTATGTATGTGACCTGCAAAGTGTTACAGGTTTTATTATTAGGAAACATTTTGACAGATTTGATGTTTTGCAGTTTTTCATGTTATAGTGTCAACAGAGTATGATCATTTTTTAAAATATTTTCTTTCCAAAATCCATAGCCAAATAATTCCCTGTATGCATATGCCTGTATGGAACGCTACTAAGTCATAGAAGAGATTTAATAATACAGTTTGCTGAAGGAAAAAAAAAGTATTTTGCCTTCACTTGTGGGAGTTTTATCATCTCAGAGAAGGCAGAGAAGGATGTCGTCATGTGCAGGCCTTTGCAGCGACACAGTTTGGGGTCAGTTGTGTTTCAGGTGACGGGCGACATAAGGCTCGTCTTTTTCCAGTCAACTCTACTCGATGTCCTCAGAGAAATGAAACCACTGAATCGTCACTGAAGTCCATTTGGATAAGAATGTTCTTGCAAGTCCATAGTCCTCGATCACCACGAGAGTCGTCCTTTTTCGAGGCAGACAAAACTATCGGGTTACCTAAAAAAAAAAAACAAAAAGACAAAATAAGTGGGTTAAAAGATGTCATGTCATGATGACAAAGTCATTTCCAGCCTTTGTCCTTGTTCATTATGTCAACTGGTCCTTTTGTGACAGGGCTGAAATGCAGTGGAAATTTTTTTTTGAAATTGAAAAAAAAAAGACAAAATAAGTGGGTTAAAAGATAGTCGCAAATATTCAGAATAAGCTTAGCAAGTTGCATGAAACATGAAAAAAAGGTTAGACTCGAGAGAGAAGAATTAGTGCTTCAAGGTCATTAATAATTCAGAGCTTTGCAGGAGTCATCTGTTTGAAAATAATGGAAAGTGATTCTTGTTGTGGAAGCAACAAGCGTACTTCTCTCATCTGGCACTAAGACTAAACAAGACGCAGCTGGCGTAATGGCGGTCGGCTTCGCTCGCCTTCTCAGCACCTGGCACGCCGCCATGCCATTTAGAGCGTCTGCGGATGCCACCACTCTAATCACACTCTAATCACAAGGTTTCTTTACCACTTTTGCCTTTTACCTACACTTTTAAGCCATTTCAACCCATTAGGAAACATTTCCTGTGTCCCAAATTGGCGTAAGGGGTGGGTGTAATAGACCAGGTTTTCATGATGGCTAAGATTCCCACTGGTTTCCCCTTCTTAACTCAAACACATGGTGGTCCTCCTGTTCTTCGTCTTGTGGGAATCACTCTTTGGTCCAAGTGTTTTCTCCCAGCTGATATGTTATAGTATATCTGGACTGGCTCCATGGTTCCAGACCTCCCTTGCTGCGGGGGCCCGTCCCCATTAACTTTGTTGTCACGCCAGTTCAGTGCCACTTATTCCAGTATAAATATGCCTCTAGGTTACACTTTCTGGGCCCGATTACATTAAACAATCAAGAACTGTTCAAGGTTCACGATTTAGGGTCGGGCATCGTTTGAATATGAACGATTCCGATTCTTATTCCTGGTTTCGATTTCAGTTCCTAATGATTCTCAATTCCATCTATCCATGCATCCATCCATTTTCCTCCGCTTATCCGGGTCCGGGTCGCGGGGGCAGCAGTCTTAGTAGGGAAGCCCAGACTTCCCGGTCCCCGGCCACCTCCTCCAGCTCCACCGGGAGGACACCAAGGCGTTCCCAGGCCAGCTGTGAGACATAGTCCCTCCAGCGTGTCCTGGGTCTGCCCCGGGGCCTTCTCCCGGCTGGGCATGCCCAGAACAACTCACCAGGGAGGCGTCCGGGAGGAATCCGGACTAGATGCCCGAGCCACCTCAACTCAATTCTCAATTCCATTGCTTTTAAAAGGCGGAGTCATAAAAGTTGGGTGCTAACCAAGGTGTTTTTTTTAGATGAAATGTCTGAGCTTCTGAATGTACAGGTACGGGTATTGCGGTCAATATTTCCAAAGACTTTCTCCAAGAATTACTTGAATGGTTTGATATATGTCGATAGTTCCTCAGGACAGTGGCATCAAGACTGCACTACTTCAGAAGAGACTAAATCACAGAACCTTTGGAAATGATCCGGTCTGGAGCGAGATGTTTACTAGATGAGTGATTTGCGGTACCAAACTGTCCAGCAAAGACTTTAGAAATCTAGTAGTAACCCATCAAGGCAGCACGATGACGGACTCAGACTGAAGATGAGTTCCTCCACTGGTTTGTCAATTGCATGTGTGAAATGCGTCAGTTCCGGGTGTCAGAATCGGACTCATTCTGAACAAGTATCCATTAAGGTTATGGCCAGGGGTCAGCAACTCGCGGCTCCAGAGCCAAATGTGGCTCTCCAGCCTCTTTGTTGCGGCTCCCTTTGCAATGCTTGAATATTTTTTAGCACCCGTGTGGTGAAAATGCACGTCTTTGTTATGAGTTTACAAAAATCCAACTTTGTGTGAGACCATGAATGCATCCTGACTGAGTTCTGACTGGTGACTGAATGAGCAGACAGGATGCTATCCAGTTCTCTCTGACAGGTTAACATGAAGGGAAATGAGTAATACTTTGAGTTATTTGAGTTATTAATTATTATTAATGAGTTATTTGACGATTCTAAAAAATAAATTAGAGCTCATTTAAAAACAAAAGTTTATCTCCAGTACTAGCAAGAGTACTCCAACTCGTCTTTTTTTTATCTGAACTACTTTGACACCCCCAAATTCCCTCCAATGTTGTTTTAAACATACAACGTTTTGCGGCTCCAGGCTATTTTTCTTTAGTGGGCAAGTGGGTGAAATGGCTCTTTTCATAGTAAAGGTTGCCGACCCCTGGTTATGGCATTTTTGCCAGACACAAGTCTGGCAAGTTAAAATGGGAAGTAAAATGGGAAGTTAAAAATGGCACGGCGTTTGTTTGTCACAATGCCTCCACTTTATTAGATTGTCTTCAGTTCGCCTCTATTTTTTGGTTTATAGTACATGCTTGATGCCGCACATGGGCAGCATCAAGCATTCTGAATTTATGTCTGGCATGAAATATTACTCCCCTCTCAATATGTTGCAGAATGGACTTTGCAATCTTAAACTTTTTTCATAAAATACACTATGGGCACGATCGTGCATCAGTCACTGACTGTTTTGTTTCAGGTAGTGGCTGGTGATATAAAGTCAGTACTGAATGCGCTGCTTTTGAGAAAAATAAAGTCAAATGAGAAGAACTAAACTCAACACTTAGCTTAGACTCCCTGACAGAGAAAATCTGTTTGGCATGTAAGAGCATTTAGATCAATAATATATACCCTGATGGATGGATAGGATAAGCTATTTATGTTAGCATCTGCTTTAGACTGCAATGAAGGGTGCCCATTTTGAATATGATTTAGTGATGCATTCCGGACGCTATTCTGTACAACACGTATAAATACAGTAAGCGTATGCTTTCCAATGGCCCTTAAACACATCCATACACGATGCTGTCTCGTGCCTTAGCAAGTTGACAGCCGAGCAACGTCTGCCCGCTCATCCATATGATATTATTTGGCATTGATCAAGCTGTCTCGCTTCTTATTTCGCCCTCCTCCTTTCTGCTCCCAGCCAGAAATGGAGAGAAGGTCCACGAGTGCCAAAACCACATTTCTATTCTTATCTGCTCCGAGTTGCAAAACATAATCTCCCAGTCAGTTCACCAGGTGCGATGTTGCTGTTTTCAAGTGTTTTCTTTAATCCTTTATCTTCCTCTCACGTTTGCCTTCGGTGTTCCTCTCTAGGAGCAGAGTTTAGTTTAGAGTCTAATATGTTCTCATCCTCCGTTTTTCGCTCGCTGTCTCTGCTCATCGTCAATTTCAATTTATGAGCAGGTCTTAATGGGACTAGAAGAGAACCTTCAGTGTTATTGATCTGGATAGCCGTGCATTTTGACCTCAACCTTCCACACCAGAAGGGGGGGAAAAAAAACTCCATAATGCAAACAAATCATTTAACACACAAAGTACGGACACACAACACACAACACACACTAATCGTTGATCAAATACCTGAATACCAGCAAATATCTACGCTCTTCCATCGGCATCCCGCATGACAGAAAATTATTCCAATGCTAATGAACTATGCTAACTCGTTGACGCTATCAGCCAATAATAGCAGTAAATCAACCACATTCTATACTACATAGGTAGAAGTATTACAACCTTGACTACACTACAAAAGGCACCAAAAGAAAACATTTACATCAGGGGTCTCAAACTCAATTTACTTGGGGGCCACTGGAGCTAGGGTCTGGGCGAGACTGGGCCGCATCAGGTTTTCCAAAAAAAACCAAAAAAAAAAAAAAAACGCATTTATTAAAAACAGAAAAATCAATAAACTTTGCTTTGGTTCCAATTTTCTACAAGAAAAGCTCTGATAAAACATTCCACTGTTCTCAAATATCTTACTTTTTATTTTTCTACACAAAATAAGATGAAAAATAAATAAACAAATCAAGAATAAAGAAAATCAATCAATCAGTAATAAATAAATATAATAATAATATAAAAACTTAATAAACCACATATAGTTGGTGGGTAGACAAATGATTTTTTTCACATTAAAATGAACAAAGCATTATTAGAGCCCTGTAGACATGACAAAACACGACTATAGTCACATTTATACTCTTTTTATTTACAACATATTGCGCAACTGCAGGGTCTTGAGACACATGCTAACTCGCAAACTAGAGCGCTAGCCACCTAAACGGTAGCCTTCAAGTTATTTCCTTTCAACTCAAATAGCCAAAAACCTACCACTTCCACACGGATAGGGAGGATAACTATTAACAGTTATTTAACCTTTAACATGAACATTAATTAAAAGTAATAATTTTTTCTGGGTACATGATACCATACAGCATCCATATCAAACTAACATTAAACTTTCATATCAAGGCGGGGGCCTCAAACTAGTGTCCTGCGGGCCACATTTGGCCCGCGGGCCGTGTGTTTGAGACACATGCTTAACTCGCAAACTAGAGAGCTAGCGACCTCAACGGTAGCCTTCAAGTTATTTCCTTTCAACTTAAATAGCCCAAAACTTACCACTTCCACACGGATAGGGAGGATAACTATTAACAGTTATTTAACCTTTAACATGAACATGAATCAAACGTAATAATTTTTTCTGGGTACATGATACCATACAGCATCCATATCAAACTTGCGCGGGCCGCACTGACATTAAACTTTCATATCAAGGCGGGGGCCTCAAACTAGTGTCCTGCGGGCCACATTTGGCCCGCGGGCCGTGTGTTTGAGACACATGCTAACTCGCAAACTAGAGAGCTAGCGACCTCAACGGTAGCCTTCAAGTTATTTCCTTTCAACTTAAATAGCCAAAAACTTACCACTTCCACACGGGTAGGGAGGACAACTATTAACAGTTATTTAACCTTGAACATGAACATGAATCAAACGTAATAATTTTTTCTGGGTACATGATACCATACAGCATCCATATCAAACTTGCGCGGGCCGCACTGACATTAAACCGCGTGTTTGAGACCCCTGATTTACATGAATAGCAACAATTCAACACAAGGTATGCTGGGAGTCGGACGTGCAAAAATTCCCCAACGCGGCAAACCTAACATGAAGCTTCATAAGGGCATACCTTGATTTGAAATTGCGATGGTACTTAAAGATTTTATTTTTTTTTGGGCGTGGAAGAAATGAATTCACTTTGCATGACATATGAAATTAGAACAACTTATAAGTCAACAGCTTGTGTTTGATGCCGGAGGTTCCGCTGTGCCGCCATTATTTGGCCTTGAATGCATACGGCATTGTTTTCCATGAAAAAGGAAACGTGGTTGTTTTCGAAAAGTTCAAGAAAGAGAAAAAAAAAGAGGTGGTGGCACTCGCTTTACTAGGTGAGAGGTGAGCGGAGACCAAAACATAGGGAAAGAATTCCTAATGAGCCTGGTGTACAGGAGACCGCCTCGGAATGTTTTCAAAAGCGTGCGATACCTGAATGCAACGGTTCGTGCATTGACTTGTTTTCATCCGTCCTTTTTTTTTTTAATCCAAAAACCAGCACTTGTCCTCCCCTTCCTTCCACGCCTTTCAATCAATTATTAAGGCTGAAAACAAAGGTCTGCACCCAGCTATGAATAATGGAAGGTGAGAAGGCAAGGAGAAGGATGGAGGTTAGAAAAAAAAGAGGCGTGCGGCGATGAGAGGTGAGTTTCACTCAAACGCCTCTGCGTGACAGACAGCTCGGAGCTCGTTTGGGTCGAGCCGGTGGGTTCGATATATTATGTACATCCACAGGCGCTGTTCCCACACACAAAAAGACCACACAAGGAGGTGGAACATACGTGTGCAAGCTCACATACAGTAAAAAAAGGGTAGAAGGTTGCACAGGAAAGACGTGTTTTTATAGGGATGGGAAGGTGAAGAATGAAATGTGTTGGCCTCGTTGCCAGATGGCCTTTTTCTCCTCAGACAATATTTGATGTTGGAGGGCGTGACGGGAAAGAGAATAGGTGAGCAATATAAAAAAATATGGGGCAACAAAAGGTCTTGTAACGGTGGAAGTGGGCATGCTAGTGCCAATAGAGCTCGTCTGAGCAAAGTCTTAACCGGCATCCAGAGGATAATTCATATTTTTATGATTTTTCCCATCGCTCCACAGATAGGATTACCTAAAATTCACCTACAATGTCAATGTATACTTTTGTCCCTTCAAAGTAAAGGTACATTTAGAGGCAAATATATGGTAATGGTAATGGTAATGGTAATGGTTTTATTTCATTTGAACATGCATCAGATTCCAATTGAGTGCATCCCATAATCATTTCCGAGTTCCACATGTCGAAAAGGAGTAGGAAGAAGCACATCTTATTAAATCCTACCCCTCCATCTGGTACTTTTACAATCAGTAACTGTTACATTTGTTCACTTCCTGCTTCCCTAATATAATTTAAGTTTTTTTAATTTTTTTTTTTATTTTTTTAAAATTTGTATTATCATTATTTTTAAATTTTTATTTTGGTATAGATCAGATTACAATTGAGTGCATCCCATAATCAGTTCCCAGTTCCACATGTCCAAAAGGAGTAGGAAGAAGCAACGCTTATTAAATCCTACCCCTCCATCTGGTACTTTTACAATCACTAACTGTTACATTTGTTCACCTCCTGCTTTCCTAATATAATTTAAGTTTTTTTTTGTTTTTTTATTATTATTATTTTTATTTTTTTTTATTTTTATTTTGGTATGGATCAATATGGATTACAATTGAGTGCATCCCATAATCAGTTCCCAGTTCCACATGTCTGAAAGGAGTAGGAAGAAGCACATCTTATTAAATCCTACCCCTCCGTCTGGTTCTTTTACAATCAGTAACTGTTACATTTGTTCACTTCCTGCTTTCATAATATAATTTAAGTTTTTTTAAATAATTAAAAAAAAATTTTTTTTTCAATTTTTATTATTATTTTTTTATTTTATTTTTATTTTGGCATGGATCAGATTACAATTGAGTGCATCAAATAATCAGTTCCCAGTTCCACATGTCCAAAAGGAGTAGGAAGAAGCAAAGCTTATTAAATCCTACCCCTCCATCTGGTACTTTTACAATCAGTAACTGTTACATTTGTTCACTTCCTGCTTTCCATAATACACTTTAAGGGTTTTTTTTTTTTTGTTTTAATTTTTTGTCCCATACCGAAGTACGATGTGATATGAGCATCCAATGCCATAATGTGTACCATAGTAACTGTCCATATCGTGATATCTATAGCACATCATGACTGGTTCAAGACCATTGACCACGTCTGACCATTTGTGTACTGTACATATACATAAGACATACATAAGAAACAGGACAGCAAATGGTTAATGTGTAAATAAAAAATAAACACAAAGGAGTGTATATGTTCGATCACCTTTGTGGTCTTGACTTTGTTGCCTGTGCTGCAGCTCCATCCTGTGAGGTCTGGAAGAACTTTACATTCCTCCCCGTCCATGCAAGGCTGCATCTGGCACCACCACTTCTGGCCAACGATGGACGCTGGTGAAAGAAAATACTTAAATGCAAATATTTATACAGAAAATACTATTAATCTACTATGAAATTAACTCTTAACTCGACTTAATAAACTCGCGACCTGTATGTTGGAGTTTGACCCGGTGAACACCTGAAGGTGGAGGGAACGGATCTTGACTGTTGCAGTTCAGAATCCCCGCCCTTTTTGGAGTCGCTTGAGGGAATTCTGGAGAATGATCCGTAGGGAATTCCCATGTTTCTCCTAAGGGACTTCAACACTCATGTTGGCATCTGCGTTCATACCCTCACCTACGGTCTTCAGCATTGGGTAGTGACCGAAAGGAAAAGATTGCGGGTACATTCATTTTCTACCGCTTATCCTAGCGACCAATATGAGTTTTCTCCGCACGGTGGCTTGTCTTAGAGTGGAACCCCGATACTCCTCTGAGTTGACTCCCGTTCAATGCCGACGATGGAAGAACAACAAGGAACAGCGATAAGTCGTCAATGAGAACTGGGGTTGTAGCAAGGTTATCCACAGGGTACATTCATTTTCTACCGCTTATCCTAGCGACCAATATGAGTTTTCTCCGCACGGTGGCTTGTCTTAGAGTGGAACCCCGATACTCCTCTGAATTGTCTCCAGTTCAATGCCGACGATGGAAGAACAACAAGGAACAGCGATAAGTCGTCAATGAGAACCGGGGTTGTAGCAAGGTTATCCACAGGGTACATTCATTTTCTACCGCTTATCCTAGCGACCAATATGAGTTTTCTCCGCACGGTGGCTTGTCTTAGAGTGGAACCCCGATACTCCTCTGAAATGACTCCCGTTCAATGCCGACGATGGAAGAACAACAAGGAACAGCGATAAGTCGTCAATGAGAACCGGGGTTGTAGCAAGGTTATCCACAGTGTGACGCAGGGGGCCATTTACGGCCCATCGCACTTTTATTATCGGTCCATGGTACGTTAAACAAACAAATTAAAAAAAAAATGACATTTAATGAATTGTTTGAATCAATTTCGCTGATTCTAGCAGCCCATCAACACGGACCGACTGATGGACTTCCAAAGTATTGTTCCTCCAGCTAGTAAATGATGATGAACACCCCTTTGCATAATATAAATAAACTACTCAAGTACTCAAAGTACTTAAAGGGTTGGACTGCAGGCCGGCAGTGGATGGGGAAATTGGACCCGGTATGAGACCAACCTGAAGGACACAGATTTGTATACAGTAAACCTCGGATATATCGGACTCGGATATATCGGAAATTCGCTCACAACGTCAAAGTAGGAAGCAGGAAGTCCTGAAACTGGGAAGAGCCTACCAGGTTATACTATGCTTGAGTCCCGCCCCTTGCAGGGGTGTTACGTTTTCCTCAGTGCATCAGCGTGTCAGACTGTGTTCATTAAGATTTAATGGGGAACTGCACTTTTGGGCGAATATTGTCCATCATTCACAATCCTTATACAGTAAACCTCGGATATATCGGACTCGGATATATCGGAAATATCGAAAGTTGTGGACTCCTATCATAACTAGATCTTCCAGAATCTGCACCTATTCCAGCTGTTGTTACTTGGATTTTTGCTTCCTGCCAAAACAATTTTAATTTATTCCACCCACGCCATGGCCCGCCTCCGGGCACACCCACTCCACCGTGATTGGTTAGATGCCCAAAGTGCTTCCTAACTACCTCTGTCTAAAATAGTGAAACTGGGAGTTGGTAATAAATGAATAAAGTCTTTGGAAAGCTAATTGGAAAGTGGGTGAGGAGCACTCATTGTCGGATACACTTTGTCAGAGGCACTTTTGGTGCTGTGGAGCTCAGAGGCTGGATGTGAGGGTGCCGCATATACGTATAATACAGTAAACCTCGGATATATCGGACTCGGATATATCGGAAATTCGCTCACTCACAACGGACAGATAAAAAAGAACCGATTTTTCTGTAATGCATTTCCAATAAAAATTCATTGCATATATCGGATTTTTTATAACGGAATTTCGCCTATTTCGGACAAAATCTCCAGTCCCGTTCCAATGCATTTCCATTAAATTTCCCTCACATATATATATCGGATGGCCGCATCGTGGCGCTCCGATTCGCCGAATCGTGACAGGCCTATACGACGTCATTTGCAGCGTTTGCAGCGTTGCCAGGTACATTGGAAACATAGTCAAGGAAGTGCCTTTTTATAACGGATAAAATCCCATTTACGCATATACCGGATATAAATCCGATATATGCGTAAAACTGACATTTTCCGGTATACGCATATAACGGATTTCGCTTATATCGGACAAAACCAGTGGGAACAATTGAATCCGATATATCCGAGGTTTACTGTATTATGGTGAAGTCATTACTTGAGGAAAAATAAACAACAGATCTCGTTGGGATTGTGGGTATTTCAGCAGACCGACCATTTAAATCAAATTGTTCAAGTTGCCAGGTAAGCACGCTTGTGTCCTGATAAGGAGCTAAAATCAATCGAAAAAGGTTCTTCCAGGGAGAACAAGTGTGCCCCAGGTGAGTTGGAGCGAAACCGTGAAGGTCAACCAATCTTTAGGACATTCACGCTTTGTTTTTGGGACACGAATGTGTTCTTTTATCAGCGTCCTTTGTTAATGGAGGGAATAGACCAGGGGTGGGCAAACTACGGCCCGGGGGCCACATCCGGCCCGCCAAGTGTTTGAATACGGCCCGGCTCAATCTTTCCAAAGTATTTAATTTAAACTCAACATACAACCTGGCATCATGGCCTGAGCCAACCTTTTGATGGTTGTATCAATTTCGTTGTTTGACATGGTCTGTTGTTTACAAAGTGCTCCTGAAAAAAGAGACACAAGCACATAATAATAAAAATTAAAATAATAATTATTATATTCCACCCTCGGGCATCTCTGTGTGGAGTTTGCATGTTCTCCCCGTGCATGCGTGGGTTTTCTCCGGGTACTCCGGTTTCCTCCCACATTCCAAAAACATGCTAGGTTAATTGGCGACTCCAAATTGTCCATAGGTATGAATGTGAGTGTGAATGGTTGTTTGTCTATATGTGCCCTGTGATTGGCTGGCGACCAGTCCAGGGTGTACCCCGCCTTACGCCCGAAGACAGCTGGGATAGGCTCCAGCACCCCCTGCGACCCTCGTGAGGAAAAGCGGTAGAAAATGAATGAATGAATGAATGAATTATTATATTATTATTATAACTGTTATGATTATTATATTTATAATATTAATGCTAATTATTATATTAATTATATATAATAATATTGTTATATTTGCATATTTTACATAATAATAATATAATAATTATTATTTTAATTTTATTTTAATTATTATAATATTTTATTATTTTTAAAATATTTAAATATAAATATAAAATAATAAATAATAATAGCAGATTGCATGACAATTTTACAGATACAATAATACCAGGTGGACTGTTACGTGTAAAATATATAGTCTGTGCCCCCCCCCCCCCCCCGTAAATTTTGTTATTCATTCATTCATTCATTTTCTACCGCTTTTTCCTCACGAGGGTCGCGGGGGGTGCTGGAGCCTATCCCAGCTGTCTTCGGGCGAGAGGCGGGGTACACCCTGGACTGGTCGCCAGCCAATCACAGGGCACATATAGACAAACAACCATTCACACTCACATTCATACCTATGGACAATTTGGAGTCGCTAATTAACCTAGCATGTTTTTGGAATGTGGGAGGAAACCGGAGTACCCGGAGAAAACCCACGCATGCACAGAGATGGCCGAGGGTGGAATTGAACCCTGGTCTCCTAGCTGTGAGGTCTGCGCGCTAACCACTAGACCACCGTGCCGCCCTGAATTTTGTTATATCAATGCCAAAAAGTTTGCCCACCCCTGGAATAGACACTCAGTGGAACGTACCATCAACACAAGAGGGCATGGCCCGAGTGGTGCCGGCAACCTGTCCGGGGAAGCAGGAACATTTGACCGTCTGAGATCTTTCCTCGATCTTGTTCTTGTTGCAGCAGCGATGGGCGGCAATCACCTCACACGTGCCTGCCTTGACGTGCACTGTGGAACACAAACACACATACATAATTGGTGAACGGTTATATCATAAAATGGATGTTTAGGAGGTGAGAAGGTGGTAAAGATGATCCATTACTTCCTTAAACAATATTACATCAAATAACCGTACTACGATATGAATGTAGTTCGAATGACATCCACACATTAAAAATCCACCGAGGAACAATTTTACCGACCGCAATGACCTTTTTCTCTGCACACACCAGAGCCAAACATTAAATGGCACCCGTAGGATCTCTTCTGTTTACTATGTGACCTTTATCAAATTAAATGACAACAAAATTAGTAATTAATTATGCATGGAATTAAATATTTTTTTTGTACTGTCCACAGAACTGCCCTGTGTATTCTAAAGTTAAAATACAAATGAGTTGTCTTCTCTGATGGGAAGGAAATATTTGGGAACGACTAAGGTTTAAAAGTTCATTGTGTATATTGGCCGACCACGGCAGTGGGTCCGAACAAGGCAGTGGGTCCAACCACGGCAGTGGGTTGGACCAAGGCAGTGGGTTGGACCAAGGCAGTGGGTCCCACCAAGGCAGTGTGTCCGACCAAGGCAGTGGGTCCGACCACGGCAGTGGGTCCGACCAAGGCAGTGGGTCCGACCGCAGCAGTGGGTCGGACCAAGGCAGTGAGTGTGACCAAGGCAGTTGGTCCGAACAAGTCAGTGGGTCCGACCACGGCAGTGGATCCAACCACGGCAGTGGGTCCAACCAAGGCAGGTCGACCACGGCAGTGGGTCCGACCAAGGAAGTGGGTCTGACCAAGGTAGCGGGTCCCACCACGGCAGTGGGTCCCACCACGGCAGTGGGTCCGACCACGGCAGTGGGTCCGACCAAGGCAGTGAGTGCGACCGAGGCAGTTGGTCCGACCAAGTCAGTGGGTCCAACCAAGGCAGTGGATCCGACCAAGGCAGTGGGTCCGACCACGCAAGTGGGTCCGACCTAGGCAGTGGGTCCCACCACTGCAGTGGGTCCGACCAGGGCAGTGTGTTCGACCAAGGCAGTGGGTCCGACCACGGCAGCGGGTCCGACCAAGGCAGTGGGTCCAACCACGGCAGTGGGTCCAACCAAGGCAGGTCGACCACAGCAGTGGGTCCGACCAAGGAAGTGGGTCTGACCACGGCAGTGGGTCCCACCACGGCAGTGGGTCCGACCACGGCAGTGGGTCCGACCCAAGGCAGTGTCTCCGACCACGGCAGTGGGTCCGACCCAAGGCAGTGTCTCCGACCACGGCAGTGGGTCCGACCAAAAAACCTAAAAACGCTCGGTTTCAGAGGGTGTGGTTAAACTGCCCCTTTGTGATGTCACAGAGGGGACTTCCTTATATGGTTCATAGTTAGGAAGCACTTTGGGCATGTGACCAATCACAGCGGAGTAGAATTAAAACTGCTCGTTTTGTCAGGAAGCACAAATCAAAAGAAATGCAGCTGGAATAGGTGCAGATTCTGGAAAATCTAAAAAGTTTTACTTTGCGTTTGCTGCATTAAAACTGTACCTCTTTCTGTTCTTTTGGGGTCCAACACATACCACACCTGCGTCCAAACGTAAATTGATCATTATCAATTTCATCAAATATGAACTTCATCTCATTTCCACGTTTCATCTTGTAGTCCTATTTCATAAACGACCCCTCCTTTTCACTCCGTTTCTCAGTCTCCAGCCTCATTTTGCCCCTGCTGTGTCCTGTACTTACCCATCAGGGGGGCGGAATGTTATCCTTCATCCCAGACCGTCAATTCGATATCTTTTACACGTTTGATAATGTGTTTTCATTCAGTTCTCGTTGATGTTTCTCCATCTCTTTCAGAGGAAGGCAAGCTGTTATCCATTAAGTTTTCACAACATTTCCAGTATGTTTCACATTTACCATTCACGTGCTACTGACTGACGGATTGGTTTGCGTGGGCGCTTTAGAATAAGAAGCACACTCGGAAAGAGCTGTCCTGGTCTCAGTGGGAAACCACTTTTGAAAATCATTCCCACCAATCGGGAACATCTCACATTCTGGATAGTACACAGGAATAAAAATATGTGTATAGAAATCGATAACATTTTGAGATGCTACATGCAAATAAAGTATATGCAAATTATACATTATGCAAATTTGTGATTTTTCAGGCAGCCAAATAATACGACTTAACTTAAACTTTCAATTGCATCTTAATTGTTTTGTCGTCGTGGTGGTGAATGGAAAACAATAGTGGTTCTAGTACAGAGCCACATAGGCAATTGCCAATATAATAATAATTCCGAATAGGTGGATTCTGATATTCTCAACAAAAAGAATCACCAGGCACATGACCCTCAATTTCCCTCAACTGTCAACCGGCATTGAACAATCATGAGGGCAGACAGAATCTGTCTGATAAAGTGAAAAAAAAAAAGTTCTTCTCCCATGTTGTGTGGAAGTGGTACATTTTTGTCTTCTTATGTGTAGAACAAATACATTTGAACTGGTTAACTCTGTAGCTAAAGGACATTTCGTTGTAAACCACGGACCAAATATTCCTGTATCATGGAAATTTGTTTATCGCAAGTCAAGTCTTGAACAGATTATAAACCCGGTAAAGACAGTATCTCCATTTTAATGAATTCCTAAGGGATGATTGCGTCGTGATTTTTTTCACTCCGCTGCCCTCAAACAAGAGACTTTTGGTCTGCTTTGAAGGTTTTAATCTAAGTCGAAGATAACGTCGAGAGACTGCGGGGATGAAGTTGCGAGTTATCACAATAGACAGGAAGTGATCTCGGGCAGGCGGCATCATTATCTATTCATTCAGTTTTCATGTGCAGTCAAATTGCAGCATATCTGTCTAAAATCCATACACATCCCCTAGAACAGGGGTCTCAAACACGTGGCCCGCGGGCCAAATGTGGCCCGCAGGACACTAGTTTGAGGCCCCCGCCTTGATATGAAAGTTTAATGTTAGTTTGATATGGATGCTGTATGGTATCATGTACCCAGAAAAAATTATTACGTTTGATTCATGTTCATGTTAAAGGTTAAATAACTGTTAATAGTTATCCTCCCTATCCGTGTGGAAGTGGTAAGTTTTTGGCTATTTAAGTTGAAAGGAAATAACTTGAAGGCTACCGTTTAGGTCGCTAGCGCTCTAGTTTGCGAGTTAGCATGTGTCTCAAACACACGGCCCGCGGGCCAAATGTGGCCCACAGGACACTAGTTTGAGGCCCCCGCCTTGATATGAAAGTTTAATGTCAGTGCGGCCCCGCGCAAGTTTGATATGGATGCTGTATGGTATCATGTACCCAGAAAAAATTATTACGTTTGATTCATGTTCATGTTAAAGGTTAAATAACTGTTAATAGTTATCCTCCCTATCCGTGTGGAAGTGGTAAGTTTTTGGCTATTTAAGTTGAAAGGAAATAACTTGAAGGCTACCGTTTAGGTCGCTAGCTCTCTAGTTTGCGAGTTAGCATGTGTCTCAAGACCCTGCAGTTGCGCAATATGTTGTAAATAAAAAGAGTATAAATGTGACTATAGTCGTGTTTTGTCATGTCTACAGGGCTCTAATAATGCTTTGTTCATTTTAATATGAAAAAAATCATTCGTCTACCCACCAACTATATGTGCTTTCTTAAGTTTTTATTATTATTATTATTATATTTATTTATTACTGATTGATTGATTTTCTTTATTCTTGATTTGTTTATTTATTTTTCATCTTATTTTGTGTAGAAAAATAAAAATTAAGATATTTGAGAACAGTGGAATGTTTTATCAGAGCTTTTATTGTCGAAAATCGGAACCAAAGCGAAGTTTTTTAAAATTTTTTGTTTTTAATAAATGTGTTTTTTTTTTTTTTTTTGAAAACCTGATGCGGCCCAGTCTCACCCAGACCCGAGATCCAGTGGCCCCCAAGTAAATTGAGTTTGAGACCCCTACCCTAGAAGCTAACGTTGCCACCGATTCCCTCTCGTTTCAAACAGGAATACAGTCCCGTATTGTCAAAAGTTTTCCTTCCTCATGCGTCCGTGTCATCGTTCTACAAAGCTTTCCAGCATTTCCATCATTAGAAGCACTCTCTTCGAGTGTCATTCTCTTTGTTCTTGAGTGTCATTTTGGAAAAAAAAAATAAAAACAGAAATGTAACAATTGTCTCTTGGTTACAGTATTTTGCCAGGGAACGGCGAGGCAGCATAACGAGCATGTCGATGAGCATTTCAGTCCATCTAAATTCCTTCCCTGTCAAAAGACAAACACTTGTAAACGTCAAGCACTGCGTATTTCACTTTAAAAGGTGTCCGTGTGTGTGAGTGTGTATAAATATAAATATATAAATATAAATATATATATATATATACACTGTCTCTGTGACAATGCGTATGCCCGTGTCTACTATGTGAATGAGTTATTGTTGTTGTTTATGTCATCCTGTCAGGGAGGTGTCATTACACAGATCAAGATAAATGGCTTGCTATCAGGCTTGCTACGACTCGCTATTTACTCTGCGTGGAAGCTCGGACCGACACGTATGCTGCACTGCACACATTGTCACTGGCAACTAGAAACATCTATTGATTAATTATGCTTTTTTTTTGTTTTTTTAGGGAGATCAATGTTATGGTTAGAAACGCAAAAGAAAATATGACAGTTTCAGGATCTACTGGAACAGTAATTAATTTTGATTAGGTGTGTCGTATGACATTATGGTAATGGTAATGGTTTTATTTCATATGAACATGCATCAGATTCCAATTGAGTGCATCCCATAATCAGTTCCCAGTTCCACATGTCCAAAAGGAGTAGGAAGAAGCAAAGCTTATTAAATCCTACCCCTCCATCTGGTGCTTTTACAATCAGTAACTGTTACATTTGTTCACTTCCTGCTTTCCTAATATAATTTTTTTTTTAATTTTTTCTTAAATTTTTATTATTATTATTATCATTATTTTTGGTATACATCAGATTACAACTGTTACATTTGTTCACTTCCTGCTTTCCTAATATACTTTTTTTTAATTATTCTTATTATTATTTTTTGATTGACTGATGACTGATTGTACTGATTGAACATGCATCAGATTCCAATTGAGTGCATCCCATAATCAGTTCCCAGTTCCACATGTCCAAAAGGAGTAGGAAGAAGCAAAGCTTATTAAATCCTACCCCTCCATCTGGTATTTTTACAATCAGTAACTGTTACATTTGTTCACTTCCTGCTTTCCTAATATAGTTTAAGGACAAATTAAATTAAATTAAATTAAATTAAATTAAATTAAATTAAATTAAATTAAATTAAATTAAATTAAATTAAATTAAATTAAATTAAATTAAATTAAATTAAATTAAATTAAATTAAATTAAATTAAATTAAATTAAATTAAATTAAATTAAATTTTATTACATTTTATTACATTTTATTTAATTTTATTTAATTTTTATTTATTTTTCATCTTATTTTGTGTAGAAAAATAAAAAGTAAGATATTTGTGAACAGTGGAATGTTTTATCAGAGCTTTTCTTGTAGAAAATCGGAACCAAAGCAAATGTTATTAATTTTTCAGTTTTTAATAAATGCATTTTTTGTTTTTTTTTGGAAAACCTGATGCGGCCCAGCCTCGCCCAGACCCTAGCTCCAGTGGCCCCCAGGTAAATTGAGTTTGAGACCCCTGATATACAGTAAACCTCGGATATATCGGATTCAATTGTTCCCACTGGTTTTGTCCGATATAAGCGAAATCCGTTATATGCGTATACCGGAAAATGTCCGTTTTACGCATATATGGGATTTATATCCGGTATATGCGTAAATGGGATTTTATCCGTTATAAAAAGGCACTTCCTTGACTATGTTTCCAATGTACCTGGACTGGGCAATGAAAAGAGACGTAAGGTAATGAGAATTTAACTTTATTGGACTCTGAGCATAACAAATTGTTAATTAAGCTAGGCCCTGTTACGCCCGTCAGGCCTACGTTATTTCCAATATTAACAAGATTAGCACAACAATGCGGCCATCCGATTTATGCGAGGGAAATTTAATGGAAATGCATTGGAACGGGACTGGAGATTTTGTCCGAAATAGGCGAAATCCGTTATAAAAAATCCGATATATGCAATGAATTTTTATTGGAAATGCATTACAGAAAAATCGGTTCTTTTTTATCTGTCCGTTGTGAGCGAATTTCCGATATATCCGAGTCCGATATATCCGAGGTTTACTGTAGCTGATCAATGCATGTCAATATGAGGCTTAAAAAAAAAACTCTGGTTTGTGTCCCGCCCATTACGAGTACAGATATGGATACTTTAGATGGTTGAACAGATAGTGTACTCGCTCATCCCTAATTAATGTAATTAAAAACCCAAGCAGTTTAAGTCACCCTCTTTGGCTCCTGATGAGCTCTGTGATTGGCGCATTAGCTCCATCATTTCAAAAAGTCACACTTCCCCGGCATCAGCACTTTCTCTCCAGCGGCATTCATCAGGACAGATCATTATGTCCTTCCACTCGTTTCCTCCTGTGCCTCTCCCCGTCTCCCGCACCATCCCTCAAATGAAAGAGTAGCCCTGGTGAGTCTGAGTCTGAGGCAGAGCCAGAGGTAGAAAGTTGAGAAGGGAAGCGGGAGGACAGATGACGGCGACGGCGGTTGATTAGCCTCCCTTGCAACTCTGTGGGAAGGCAACTGAAGAAGCGCCACAGTGGCGCTGCGAGGCATCGAACCGCCGCAGCCTGCCTGCAGGGCCTCCACGCTTAGACTAAGAATAGCCATTCAAGTCGTTCACCAGCTAGTCTCTGCATTTTTCTTTTCCACGGAAATGACCGCTTACTTTTTTAACAGGGAAATTATATATTCACACCTATGGACAAATTAGAGCAGGGGTCTCAAACTCACGGCACGCGGGCCATTTTTAGCCCGCTAGGTGATATTTTATGGCCCGCAACTACACAACCTACAAGGTCTGAGCTTGTTCACAGTGAGCAAGTATAAGCCACATATTTGCCTATTTCTGGAACCTATCTTTCATAAAAAATGAAATGAAAAATTATATGAGAAATATTCAATAATTTAATTAATTATTTAATTAATTATTATTATTTATTATTATTATTTATTTAATAATAATTTCAATTAATCTGAACCCAAATAAGCGACACCGAGCGAGGGACTGAGTGATTTGTACATTAATGCAACCCACAAGAGGGAGGCTGAAGTCATTGCAGCGCCCCACAAGAGCTGTTCTTTAAAACAATATCATTTTTAATTAATATATTTTTGAAAAATCGTGTAAAAGGCACTGGAAATTCCAAATAATACAGAATAATAATAATAATAAAAAATAATAATAATTTACAGCTATGCGCTGCACACAAATGTAAACAAGCCTATTTCTGGGACCTATTTTTCATATGAAAAATTACATGAAAAATACGTACGAGAAATTTCAATTAATCTGAACCCAAAATAAGCGACACCGAGCGAGGGACTGAGTGATTTGTACATTAATGCAGCCCACAAGAGTCCAGAGGGAGGCTGAAGTCATTGCAGCGCCCCACAAGAGCTGTTCTTTAAAACAATATCATTTTTAATTAATATATTTTTGAAAAATCGTGTAAAAGGCACTGGAAATTCCAAATAACTCTAAGAGAGTTACAGAATAATAATAATAAAAAATAATAATAATTTACAGCTATGCGCTGCACACAAATGTACACAAGCCTATTTCTGGGACCTATTTTTCATATGAAAAATTACATGAGAAATACGTATGAGAAATTTCAATTAATCTGAACCCAAAATAAGCGAGACCGAGCGAGGGACTGAGTGATTTGTACATTAATGCAGCCCACAAGAGTATTTACAGTGGTGTTCTGCAAGGATTAGTTGAGTGTGAGAGGATTAGTGAAGCTGCATTACGGCTGTTTTATTTAACTCACAACAGCAAAAGACTAAAAATAAAAGCCTCTTAACCACATTTAGGCAACATGAGAGGCTGTGCTTGACAGCTAGACAAACGTGATGTGTGTTGATGTTTTTTTTTTGTTTTTTTTAAATAAATGAGCTGAAAAAGGACGCTCATAAATACACGCATAGACGGATGTTCCCGTATTTCATCTCTAATCTATTAATCTGCTGAAAGTTGTCCTGTAAAGCATATGCTCGGCATGGAAACACTGTGTCATTTGAGTTAAGGCGAGAGCGTAAGAGTGCCGCATATGCAGATAGGAGTCGCTTCAACAGACTGCGAAGCTCAATTCGAGCGGCGAGGATTAAATCGGAAAGACTAAAAAAGAGAGAGAGAGAGAGATGGTGAGAAAATGAGCGAGATCTGCAGAGGCAGCACATTACTTCTTCTTCCCTCGCCTCCTCTTTGCTGTCCATCTCCGTCCCGGCATCGGCATTGATCACGGTACATCAGTAAAGTAAAGAGCACGCCATCCATCAGCGCACGACTCCCAGAGCTGCTGTTAAGAATACTGGAGCTCCTCGGCGTTGTGCACGCAAACGCTGGAAAGCACGGCGCTGTGCTGCACTTTGTTTGCCGTATCAACATTATATAGAGTGAAGACTGTTGATCAAATTACTGCAGTTGCACATACGCAAATTATGACAACATCAAATAATATTTGAATCTATTCAAGGAACCCTTAAGAGTAATCGCAATCTCGGAAACTTGGCTAAACGTAGACGAAGGCATGGACTTTGACAATATGACTGGTTTTTGTTCCGGAAGGAGCAGTGAAAAAATCATTAAAAAGGTCAGATATGAAATGTTCATATTAAAACAACACTTTGATGATAATAATAGATTGTCCTTGAACCTAAGTAAAACTAAAATCATGTTTGGTATCAGTAAAAATAAAGATATGTACCAGCAAACACAAATAGACGGTGTAGACATTGAAATCAGGTTTCAAAAATGCAATAAATATTACATGTGGAGTACCACAGGGGTCAATACCAGAACCAAAACTGTTCAACTTGTACATCAATGACATCTTCAAAGTGATGAAATATTTAAAGTTGGTATTATTTGTGGATGATACTACTGGCTTTTGTTCCGGTGGAAGCACAGATGAAATGGTCATATTAAAACGATGGTTTGATGGTAATAATAGATTGTGCTTGAAGCTAAGTAAAACTAAAATCAGTTTTCAAAAATCAGGTTTCAAAAACCAGGTTCCAAAAATGCAATAAATATTACATGTGGAGTACCACAGGGGTCAATACCGGAACCAAAACTATTCAACTTGTACATCAATGACATCTGCAAAGTCATGAAATATTTAAAGTTGGTATTATTTGTGGATGATACTACTGGTTTTTTGTTCCGGAGGAAGCACAGATCAAATAATATTAAAACGATGGTTTGATGGTAATAATAGATTGTGCTTGAAGCTAAGTAAAACTAAAATCAGGTTTCAGAAATCAGGTTTCAAAAAATCAGGTTTCAAAAATCAGGTTCCAAAAATGCAATAAATATTACATGTGGAGTACCACAGGGGTCAATACTGGAACCAAAACTGTTCAACTTGTACATCAATCTGCAAAGTCATGAAATATTTAAAGTTGGTATTATTTGTGGATGATACTACTGTTTTTTTGTTCCGGAGGAAGCACAGATGAAATGGTCATATTAAAACGATGGTTTGATGGTAATAATAGATTGTGCTAGAAGCTAAGTAAAAGTAAAATCAGGTTTCAAAAATCAGGTTTCAAAAATCAGGTTTCAAAAATCAGGTTTCAAAAACCAGGTTCCAAAAATGCAATAAATATTACATGTGGAGTACCACAGGGGTCAATACCGGAACCAAAACTGTTCAACTTGTACATCAATGACATCTGCAAAGTCATGAAATATTTAAAGTTGGTATTATTTGTGGATGATACTACTGGCTTTTAGATGAAATGGTCATATTAAAACGATGGTTTGATGGTAATAATAGATTGTCCTTGAAGCTAAGCTAAGCTAAGCTTTGGTAACAGTAGAAAAGATACGCACAAGCAAACAAATAAGCGGTGTAGACATTGAAAGGGTGAAGAAAAATGCATTTCTGGGGATCATAATAGATGAAAAAAATTAGTTGGAAATCTAATATTACAAAATATACAACATAAGGTGGCGAGAAACATTTCAATTTTGAAAGTAGCAAAATTTGTTCTCTATCAAAAATCACTCCACACTCCTGTTTATTATTATTATTATTTTTTTTTATTATTATTATCATCCATCCAATGCATGTTAGCAGCATGTAATGCCTATTAAATCTGCATGAACACAACGGGAAGACATCTGTGTGGCCACAATGTTTTGAGCTCCCACATTTTGAGCCTTTCATATAGGATAAGTAGGCTTCCCATTCATTATTCACAGCTTCAAGCACTTCTGGGAAAACTATGGAACAAAAGCGGTTTGCAATCGAGGGAACCATGAACATAATTAAAGAGGCCATAGGTGATTATGGAAAGAGCTTATTTCAGAGTTATTACATTGTTATACATTTAGTAGAGTTCATTTCATCTGAACATATACATGGTAAAAAAAAAATTTGGATATCCTAATGATTCAACAGGGAATTTGTGCTTATTTTCCAAGTATCTGTCTCACGAGACAGCATCGAAAAATAGGGCAAATCGAGAATTCATTCGGAAGGAAACAGGGCCAAAAAGGACTCAGAAGCTCATGTTGTGATATGCTTCCATATTCAAGGTGTTTGCAGCATTAATTGTATATGCTTGGTTTTGATATGGCGCTTAAAGTAAATGTGGATATTTTAAAAGTATTGACTAGCTATATTTTTTCTCAGAGAATAAAACCTTTTTTCCACCCTTCAATGTCCCATATTTGATACTCCCATATATATATATTTGATTTTTGTTTTCTGTCTGTTGAAATATTCGGATATTATGTTAGCTTCTGGTCATGTGACGAAGCTTTGACGCCTTCATTCTCAGATCGCCTGTATCGAAGTAACAGATACTGGCCTGTGATACATTCAAATACCATCTCCAAAATGAGAAACCTCAGTTGCTTTAGTGTTTCAAAGAAAGTGGCAACATCCTGTTTGTAGCATTGCGACAGCACACGCTTCGGAGTACAAGTAGCAGGACTAGTCAAACCATGAAATAAATAGTGACTTATATGTCACGGTTCGGCTTGAGAGCTTTAAAGTTCGACCCCAGGATGCAGAGAGCAGGACCAATAGCAGGTAAATAATGTTTATTCTGTGCAGTAATTGCAGCAGCAGCGAAAAAGCAACTCAGGTAGCAAACAGACAAACGATAATGATCCAACAAAGGGGAGATGCACACACCTGAACTAAATAGGACAAATTAGGGACAGGTGTGGGTAACCATGGCAACTAAGGCAAACGGGGCAAAAGAGGAAGTCCAATACAAAACCAGAGTGTTCAAAAGGGGAAACCAAAGCCCAGACAGGGAACATAAACAAACTGTCACGCACGAACCCACACAGGGCGTGAAATTATAATCCAGAAAATAGAGTAATGTTCATCTCCAAAGAATCAACAACAGAATGTTATGGTCATATCACCTCGTACTTCGGTACGAGGTACATTATTTAAAAAAAAAAAAAAATCTCAAACTGTATTATGGAAAGCAGGAAGTGAACAAATGTAACAGTTACTGATTGTAAAAGTACCAGATGGAGGGGTAGGATTTAATAAGCTTTGCTTCTTCCTACTCCTTTTGGACATGTGGAACTGGGAACTGATTATGGGATGCACTCAATTGGAATCTGATCTATACCAAAATAAAATAATAATAATAATAATAACAATTTTAAAAATAATTAAAAAAATAAATAAATAAAATTAAAAAAAATGAAATTATATTAGGAAAGCAGGAAGTGAACAAATGTAACAGTTACTGATTGTAAAAGTACCAGATGGAGGGGTAGGATTTAATAAGCTTTGCTTCTTCCTACTCCTTTTGGACATGTGGAACTGGGAACTGATTATGGGATGCACTCAATTGGAATCTGATCTATACCAAAATAAAAACTAACTAAAAAAAATAAATAAATACAAATAAAAATAAATAATTAAAAAAATTAAAAAACTTAAATTATATTATGAAAGCAGGAAGTGAACAAATGTAACAGTTACTGATTGTAAAAGTACCAGATGGACTGGGAACTGATTATGGGATGCACTCAATTGGAATCTGATGCATGTTCAAATGAAATAAAACCATTACCATTACAATTACCATTACCAATACGCATGGGAAAAGAAGATATCATATAATTTGTAGTGTTTTCCAACAGTCTTTCAGAAGTCTCCGAAGCACATTAAGCTCTGATGGTTCAATTCCCCAGTGAGTAGAGAAGCATTTCACAGATTTAGGACACTTAATTTAGGATATTGCTGATATCAGGTCTTGGTAATCTGTCTCTGAATACATACGCTTGGTATCTATCGCTTCTGTGCCCAATCATCATATTGTTCCTAAAACTCAGTTGACGCCAGACTCCAGACTGGGATGGCGTTGGGACGTTCAGTCCGTCATCTTCAGCCAGACTTTGAAGCACCTTCGATGGTTTTCTTGTTGACAAAGTGTTTAGACATCAGTTTTGCAGCAGAATTTGTTGAGTGGCGCGTTGGACTCTTTGTTGGAGAGTCTACTTCTGGAACTGGGTCAGACTTCCTTCTTTACTATGATTCAATTCGGAGATAACTGTTTGGTTTGTTGACGGTTCTGATGTATGTTTGGCCCTTTTTGATGGATTGTCGACACAGGACCCAATGTTTTTGTGATATCGAACAGATGAGCAAGGTTTTCTTCCAATTCCGCGGTTGGTCGTAAACATGCGATACAGGTTTGTGAACCTTTGTAGACAGTTGTTGTTTAGCAAAAACAACATGGTAGACATGGTAGACTAGACTAGAGGGATCTCAGGGATCGCTTCTGACGTCTGCTGATATGTTGTTGACACATCCGAAGCTTCTTTCCGGGAAAGATCTTCTAAAAATTTTCCAATAAACCGCAAGACGGGTATGAGTAACCCCAACAAAAAACAGGTCGTCAAACAAAGAGGCTGTCGTCATCGCAGCAGTCCCATTTGGGAAGGGATGGCTGTTGGTTTCAACTCAGCAACGAGCAATGATCCTTACAGTTTAGAAATCCTCTGTTGCATGATATCGCTCCCGTGTGAGCCAAGTGGCGGAATCACTAGCATAATTGAGCTCAGACGCCTATTATGCCTCGCCATTTTACGATATTTTTATCCCTCGAGATGAAAATGATCACTTGTGTCAAGTTGAAAATGACCTCCCTTTATGATTTAAGATTTATACAATATATGCTCCAAGGTGGTGCAATTTAATAGCCAGTTATCTGAAGCCAATTAATTAGACGTTTTTTTGGCGTACTGGTATTTCATTTCTCACAAAAAAAGGTGGTTAAGGGCAATCTGTACATTTCCATTGGCTTTGTTATGATGTGTTGTTAATTCTAACACATTTTTTTCCCGGAGAAAAACATTGTTGTTCCATGTCTTCATTGCAATGCTGTCACACTGGCTTAGATTGTGTGTCAGTCCGTGTAATATGTCAAACTGCAGGATTGTATTCCTCCTCCTGACACTATCACAGGCACAAAAGGGCATTTTAAGATTGCTCATCCAAGCCACTTGTGCAAAAAAAAAAAAAAAACAAATAAGAAAAGCAGGCACAAAACAAATGTGAGCACTTTGAGTAATAGACAATGACACCATCACCTTAGGAAGAAATCAAAAAGTTAAGAAAGTGGGTTTTACTATGTTGGCTTTGACCTTACATCATAGACGATGATGGCTGGAAAATGTCAAGCCCTGCCTTTGGCTTCCCTGTTGTAATAAGCCTTGGACAGGCTGCCCTTCATCTGAACTGGCTGTTGTTGGCTTTTTTTTATTGTTTTTAATTCTTCATGTCGCACTGCTGCTAAATATATGTAATGAAATACACAGAAATATTTTGACAATTTATGACTGTGCCTTTATATGCGACCTGTTTTGTACAAAACAATCAAGATGATGCTTTGAGTGAATGTAAGAGCTTGACAAAAATATTTCATCTTCAGAATGATTTAAAATTTAAAATTTAAAATTTAAAATTTAAAATTTAAAATTTAAAATTTAAAATTTAAAATTTAAAATTTAAAATTTAAAATTTAAAATTTAAAATTTAAAATTTAAAATTTAAAATTTAAAATTTAAAATTCAAACTCTTACATTCACTCAAAGCATCATCTTGAATTAAAAAAATTAAATTATGTAAATCTAGCTCAAACCATCCATTTTGTATGAAACAATCAAGATGATGCTTTGAGTGAACGTAAGAGTTTGACAAAAATATTTCATCTTCAGAATGATTTTAAATTTTAAATTTTAAATTTTAAATTTTAAATTTTAAATTTTAAATTTTAAATTTTAAATTTTAAATTTTAAATTTTAAATTTTAAATTTTAAATTCAAGATGATGCTTTGATTTGATTTGATTGAAATTTAAAATCATTCTGAAGATGAAATATTTTTGTCAAACATCAATCATTTTTAATTGAGTGAATGTAAGAGTTTGACAGAAATATTTCATCTTCAGAATGATTTGAAATTTCAATCAAATCAAATCAAATCAAAGCATCATCTTGAATTTAAAATTTTAAATTATGTAAATCTAGCTCTAACCATCCATTTTGTATAACACAATCAAGATGATGCTTTGAGTGAACGTAAGAGATTGACAAAAATATTTCATCTTCAAAATGATTTAAAAAACATATATAAAAAATGTAAAAAATGTACAAAAAAAGCAAAACATGTAAAAAAAGTAAAAAAAAGTAAAAGCATGTAAAAAAAAAAAAGGGAAAAAAAAG
The DNA here is from genome assembly GCF_030265055.1 of Doryrhamphus excisus. NCBI lineage: Eukaryota > Metazoa > Chordata > Actinopteri > Syngnathiformes > Syngnathidae > Doryrhamphus > Doryrhamphus excisus. The sequence continues at coordinate 20,376,419 of NC_080475.1, read as the reverse complement.
CCACCAGTGGTGTTTGGTTATGCAATAAAAAAAATTGTGGCTTCCTTTTTCTCTATGCAAAAAAATGACAAGCACCTTTTCCAAGTCATGCATGCCCCCACCGGCGACATGCAAGCAGAAACTGGCAGGCGTCATGATCCCACTCAGTGTGTACTAAGATAGAATGGGACGCTCAAGGTGGCCTCAGCTTAGGTTTCTTCCTGTATTTGCACTGCCAAGGTACAAATTCAGTGATTTGTCCTTAAGATCAGGTTAACAATTGGAATCATACAGAAAATACATTAATAATACAGTTCAGTGGACAAATATTTACACATACGTTGTATAACTGCCAGGCATGATTATGTATTTGAGGATTAGATGTTCTCTTTAGATGTAAACGTTCTGTGTTTGTCTTGCACAGTTCTCCTAGATAAGACCAATACACTGTGACAATCATGGTGGCGTCCATATTACAGCCTAACAATGGCTGACTACGCGAAGGTGTGTGGTCTCCCTGCGCTCCGTTTAATTCATGACAGAACAAGTCGTCCTCTGGGATGCACGACATCCGTTTACAACTTGTCACATGGGGGGAGAGCAAACATGCTATCAGATGATTACCGGGTATCATCGCTTAAGATTGCTTCGACGTTGATGCTCTTACAAGTAAGTCACGGCAGGATGCGTCTTTTCTCGGCGCGTTGATACACATACAGCGGCGACAACACCGCTCTTCTTGGGATGGCTGTGTCTTCCAGCACGGAACGTGTGCTCCAGTTTCCAGGTTAAAAAACGCTAACGGCAAATGACCATCTTGTTGGGTCTTTGTAGCAAAATTTAGACTTAGGTATCCGCTCTTCCTTCGGCGAATGACACTAAGACTAGCGGTTAGCGAGTTAGTCCGCCAGATAATAACAATATTTTTGTAGTTCGGTCATTATACAAGTCAGTTATGTAAATGGATAAACAGATATTTCCCATGATATTAGCTAGCTAGCTCAAATTAACTTGTGCCGTCTCGCTAGAATGCACAGAAAAGAAGAAGGAATATGTGTTATGTTTCACATAAGGATTATGAATGATGGACACAATAAAAAAAAAAAGTGCAGTTCCCCTTTAAGAATGGATGACATAATTTGTGTGCATTTTTTATGTATGTTGTTAAAAAAAAAAGTGCAAACAGAAATATGTCAGGGTGATTTTTCAACAATAATACAGCTCACGGCGGACGAGTGGCTAGCGCACAGGCCACACAGCTAAGAGACCCGAGTTCGATTCCACCCTTGGGCTTCTTTGTGCGGAGTTTGCATGTTCTCCCCCGTGCATGCGTGGGTTTTCTCCGGGTACTCCGGTTTCCTCCCACATTCCAAAAACATGCTAGGTTAATTATTAATAGGTTAATAGGTTAATTATTGTTATATTATTTTTTTATTTTTATTATTATTATTATTATTATTATAGAATTATATTATAATTATTTTTTTATTATTTTTCTATTTTTATTTTGGTATGCATCAGATTACAATTGAGTGCATCCCATAATCAGTTCCCAGTTCCACATGTCCAAAAGGAGTAGGAAGAAGCAAAGCTTATTAAATCCTACCCCTCCATCTGGTACTTTTACAATCAGTAACTGTGACATTTGTTCACTTCCTGCTTTCCTAATATAATTTAAGTTTTTTCTATTTTTTTAATTATTTATTTTTATTTTTTATTTTTTATTTTTTTATTTAGTTTTTATTTTGGTATGGATCAGATTACAATTGCGTGCATCCCATAATCAGTTCCCAGTTCCACATGTCCAAAAGGAGTAGGAAGAAGCAAAGCTTATTAAATCCTACCCCTCCATCTGGTACTTTTACAATCAGTAACTGTTACATTTGTTCACTTCCTGCTTTCCATAATACAGTTTAAGTTGTTTTTTTTTTAATAATAAATTAATGCTCGGGCGGCACGGCGGTCGAGTGGTTAGCGCGCAGACCTCACAGCTAAGAGGATCAGGGTTCGATTCCACCCTCGGACAGGGTGGAATCTCCGGGTACTCCGGTTTCCTCCCACATTCCAAAAACATGCTAGGTTAATTAGCGACTCCAAATTGTCCATAGGTATGAATGTGAGTGTGAATGGTTGTTTGTCTATATGTGCCCTGTGATTGGCTGGCCACCTTTCCAGGCTGGGATAGGCTCCAGCTCGCCCTCTACCCTCGTTAGCCTCCAACGGAGTCAAATATGTTCTTATTTTGGTAGCTAAGTAGCAGTTCCAGTCTGGTAGAAACAGTTTGGCTTGGACTTTAAGGAAATGCAGATTAGCGATTATGCTGATGACTTGACAACACAATGTCGCCTCATTGATTCGCAATCTATCGGGGGCGATCTCGATATATCGCTGCTGATTAAGGGCCTCAAAGAACTTTACTTTCTCGACACTTAAAGGACAAAACAGGCACAAGAGTTGATAGAAGATGCAACTCTCACATGAGTCAGGCATGCAGAAAGGTTGTTTTTTTTTTTTTTTTTTTCAGTAAGTGCACATGGAAGGCGTCACACATGGACACGGACCGACATGCATTCACTAGTCAGAGGCTCTCTAATGTGATGCTTGGAGACAAGCTGTCTGCACTCTTTAGAAGCTTCCACGAGCTTCGTGCTTCTTCTGCAGCATCCGCTTTCTATGCCGCTTATCCTCATGAGGGTCGCTGGCCAACCTAAGGTGGGACACCTGTGTAATAATCATTGTCCGGTCAACATTTCGATTTGTGAGGTGGAATTATTAATGGTAATGGTAATGGTAAGATTACAATTGAGTGCATCCCATAATCAGTTCCCAGTTCCACATGTCCAATCAGTAACTGTTACATTTGTTCACTTCCTGCTTTCCTAACATAATTAAAGTTTTAATAATTATTGTTATATTTTTTATGATTATTATTACTATATAATTATATTAAAATAATTTTTTTATTATTTTTTTTCTATTTTTATTTTGGTATGGATCAGATTCCAATTGAGTGCATCCCATAATCAGTTCCCAGTTCCACATGTCCAAAAGGAGTAGGAAGAAGCAAAGCTTATTAAATCCTACCCCTCCATCTGGTACTTTTACAATCACTAACTGTTACATTTGTTCACTTCCTGCTTTCCTAATATAATTTAAGTTTTTTAATTTTTTTAATTATTTATTTTTATTCATTTATTTTTTTTATTTAGTTTTTATTTTGGTATAGATCAGATTACAATTGCATGCATCCCATAATCAGTTCCCAGTTCCACATGTCCAAAAGGAGTAGGAAGGAGCAAAGCTTATTAAATCCTACCTCTTCATCTGGTACTTTTACAATCACTAACTGTTACATTTGTTCACTTCCTGCTTTCCATAATACAGTTTAAGTTGTTTTTTTTTAAATAATAAATTAATGCTCACTAACAGATTTGAAACAAATATTTGTACATAGAACACATTTTTACATCTTTGAGTTCAGCTCATGAAAAATGGGAGCAAACATATAAAGTTTTGTACTTATATTTTTGCGGGTATTTAAATGATTTACTGACTCCCACCACCAATGGCTCTTCCAGCCCTAAAAAAGAAATCCTTACTCGGAATATTCCACTTTCAGTGCTGGAGTAAATGAAGGAAGATCAGTTTCATTCATTACCGGTCTTCCAAACGCAATGAAGCCGAGCAGGACACCAAAGTGGGCGACTGAACAAGGCGGATCGAGCAGGTGGAGGACCGGTTCTGCTTGGAGCTAGAAAGTCAGCCGGTGAAGCGCTGGGGATTTGAGCATGAGAAGCTTGACGTGAACAAAAGCCAAACAGCTAAAAGCACAATTTAACACACAAGGAATATGTTTGACATGAACGGAAGCAAAACAGCCAAAAGCGTTCTCTCCCACACCGCTGGAAAACGAGGTAAAGGCAAAGGGCAAATGAGGAAGACGTAGTGCGGGATGAAGAGATGCTTGTTGTCAGCCGGGCCATCAGACTCGGCTCATTTGGTCGCCTTTGAGAGCAAGTTTGCTTTTTGCTCAATCACACTGGTATTGAAATTGAATATTCATTAAGCGTGGGACAAGAAATCACAACACTGCTTGCCGTAGCAGAGTTTTATAAAGTTATGGAACCAGACAGAACCATCCGACTATGGCTACAAAAAAACATTCCACTTAGAACGAAGTCATGCTGCCTCACTATGTCATCGGGACAATCATGGAATATCTCCAAGCCAATCTATGAAACAGGTCATAATAACGAAAATTACAAACGCAGTCATCTTTTGTCTGAACATAGCACCCTCACTCACTCAAAAATGCAATAAATATTACATGTGGAGTGCCACAGGGGTCAATACCGGAACCAAAACTATTCAACTTGTACATCAATGACATCTGCAAAGTCATGAAATATTTAAAGTTGGTATTATTTGTGGATGATACTACTGTTTTTTTGTTCCGGAGGAAGCACAGATGAAATGGTCATATTAAAACGATGGTTTGATGGTAATAATAGATTGTGCTGGAAGCTAAGTAAAACTAAAATCAGGTTTCAAAAATCGGGTTTCTAAAATCAGGTTTAAAAAATGCAATAAATATTACATGTGGAGTGCCACAGGGGTCAATACCGGAACCAAAACTGTTCAACTTGTACAACAATGACATCTGCAAAGTCATGAAATATTTAAAGTTGGTATTATTTGAGGATGATACTACTGGTTTTTTGTTCCGGAGGAAGCACAGATGAAATGCTCATATTACTAAAACGATGGTTTGATGGTAATAATAGATTGCGCTTGAAGCTAAGTAAAACTAAAATCAGGTTTCAAAAATCGGGTTTCAAAAATCAGGTTTCAAAAATGCAATAAATATTACATGTGGAGTGCCACAGGGGTCAATACCGGAACCAAAACTGTTCAACGTGTACATCAATGACATCTACAAAGTCATGAAATATTTAAAGTTGTTATTATTTGTGGATGATACTACTGGCTTTTAGTTGAAATGATCATATTAAAACGATGGTTTGATGGTAATCATAGATTGTCCTTGAAGCTAAGCTAAGCTAAGCTTTGGTAACAGTAGAAAAGATACGCACAAGCAAACAAATAAACGGTGTAGACATTGAAAGGGTGAAGAAAAATACAATTCTAGGGATCATAATAGATGAAAAATTTAGCTGGAAACCTCATATTACAAATATAAAACATAACGTGGCGAGAAACATTTCAATATTGAACAAAGCAAAATTTGTTCTCAATCAAAAATCACTCCACAATCCTGCTTATTATTATTATTATCACTTTTTGCCTAAAATTCTCAATCATTATGTGAACCGGGAATTTTTTTTTTCCCCGTTTTCTTAATTTACGGCTAAAACTCCAGTTCCCATGATGCTTAGATTCCAGATTCAGAAGTAGTAAAGTGAGCGCTAATATCACATTTGAAGTCTTACGCGGTAATCACGTTTTGATCTGACAAATCTTAAGTACGTTAAATCTTAAGTACGTCGGATTAAGCTTAAAAGTGCTACAGCTGCTCAGACCCAGCCGACTGTCACGACTGCCACAGATTGATTTGGCACAGGTTGATTGGTCATGCCTGGAAAGTGGGTCGCATGAATGACGTCAGGTAAAGGCGACTGTTGTGGTACTGCAAGTTCATTCACAGTACAAGTTTGTGAGTTTTTGTCTTAGCTTTTGTCGGATGCTATACAATCGATTTTGGCTACTAAATGTTTTCTGATTATTGTCCTGCTTAACGATATCAATCATATTTACTAGCTATTAAAAAAATTCTATCTGCAGACGCAGATTGTTAGCAAACAGCTGAAAAACAAATGCCGAAGCAAACACAACAAAACGTTGGGTCATGAATGCTGAATTGCGAATTTGTGCCGATTCACTGTACGTTTACTCATACAAATACAAAATGTCTCAACTTTTTTTTTTCTTTTTTACCCCTTTTCTAATTCCGTGATCTCAGTCCCGCTCAATTTCTCAGCGCTGCCCTCTAATTCCCAGTACTTCCATCCTCCTCTCTCCAACTTTCACTTTATTTCACAGCTATTAAACCAGGACATTTCAATCAGGTTGCACAGCGTGGGTTTCAGCAGGGGTAAGGGGAGACCAAGAGTGAACGTTTTTTAATGTAGAAACTCTTTTTTTTTTTTTTTTTTTTTTACCACTTCCCCTCCTCCGTGTCATCTCTCTTTTCTTGCACATCTGAACTCAAGCTTGCTGCTTATTTGTTTATGAGTCCGTTCCTATTTTGTCTTCCTGAGGTGTTTGCCTTGCAGCAATGTTGTTTTTCTTACGTCTTTGTACAACAACCTCGGTCAAGGTATTTGAATTGGCAGTTTGGCTTCTCTTTCGCTGTAACTTGAAACTGTTACACATAAACATTACATTTAAGAAGCATTTTAAGGCCAACACATTGGTAATGGTAATGGTAATGGTAATGGTAATGGTAATGGTTTTATTTCATTTGAACATGCATCAGATAACAATTGAGTGCATCCCATAATCAGTTCCCAGTTCCACATGTCCGAAAGGAGTAGGAAGAAGCAAAGCTTATTAAATCCTACCCCTCCATCTGGTACTTTTACAATCAGTAACTGTTACATTTGTTCACTTCCTGCTTTCCATAATACAGTTTAAGTTTTTTTTTGTTTGTTTGTTTTTTTTTTATTTAAAAAATTTTTGTCCCATACTGAAGTATGAGGTAATATTACATATTTTCTATATTGGCACTTTTACAATCAGTAACTGTTACATTTGTTCACTTCCTGCTTTCCATAATGCAGTTTAAGTTTTTTTTGTTTGTTTTTTTTGAATTTTTAAATTTTGCAATTTTTTGTCCCATACTGAAGTACGAGGTAATATTACATATTTTCTATATTGGTACTTTTACAATCAGTAACAGTTACATTTGTTCACTTCCTGCTTTCCATAATACAGTTTAAGGGTTTTTTTGTTGTTTTTGTTTTTTTTTTATTTTTAAATTTTGTAATTTTTTTATCCCGTACTGAAGTACGAGGTAATATTACATATTTTCTATATTGGTACTTTTACAATCAGTAACTGTTACATTTGTTCACTTCCTGCTTTCCATAATACAGTTTTTTTTGTTTTTGTTTGTTCTTTTTTTAAATCTCGTACCGAAGTACGGGGTGATATTGTATGCAACCAAAGCCCAAGCTAATAAATTAGAGATTTGTCATAACCTTAGTATGTACACGTAACGTCCGCCATGCCTCCGGGTCTGCAAAACAACATTGCGACTATGAATTCATACTTTGGTTTAAACCGGGCGTTCAAAGCGAAGTTGGTGAACACGGAGTATCTGGTATAAGGTATCTGCTTTAACTGTTGTCGGAGCTTTGGCCAAAGCCGGCATCATTGCTGAACAGCCACCTGCCAACGAGACTGACGAGAGGGAACCCGCCAATGATGGCGAAATTGCCCAGCTGTTCAATTCCGTTACAGAAAATAAAGACTTTAATGGATTTGTGGGAGAAGATTAATTGAAAAATATGGTGAGTGTGTTGTCAATCCATCTTTTTGCTATGCCGATTATCCTCATTAGGGCAGCGGGTATGCTGGAGCCTATCCCAGCTGTTTTTAGTGCGAGAGGCGGGGTACACCCAGCCAACGAACAAACATTCGCACTCATATTCACGCCAATTAATGTGGGAACTTTTACCTTTGTTCTGTCTTATTTCAAAACCAGTGTACCGTCAATGTGGGTATTTTGTGTTCCGATTCCGACATAGTTTCAACCAAAAGCCATCCTACCTGTGTGGCTTCTGTGTGCATGAGTGAGCGAGGCCAGACAAAGCGACAGCAGTAGACTCCACAGACCAAATCCACAAATACAGGGGCCCCGCTCCCGCATCCTGCCAGAAAGGAGAACAAAAAAAAAACATGCATACTTCATTAGAGAACACACACACAAACATACAACTCATTTAAAGTCACATTTAAGAACGTTAACGCCCCCCCTCCAACGTTACTGCCTGTGTAAAGCACACATGCATTAAACACGAGGAACTCTAGAAAGCATTTAAACATGTCGGCTCAAATGGCATCACAAGCATTTCACCGTCTTGGCAATGGAGAAATAAACATTTAAACACAGGAAAATTGTTTTGCTGCCTAATTTTTCAAACGCTTTGGAAGAGAGTGAGAAAAGGACACAAAGTGATACACAGGATGAGGGGCAGGAGATTTGGGGTTCACTGTTTAATTCCCTATGTTTGCAGCCAAGTGGAACACAAACGTCCAAAGACAGATGAGCTAGGTTGTGTTATTCGTAACGTCATCGCACCTGTGTGTGGTTGCAAATTTGAATGACCGTAAACAGCTAAATTAATGTGATACGTGTATTAACTAGGGCTGTTAAATTATATATTTTTAAAGATTAATCATATACGTGTAATCAATTAATCACAATTAATCAAATCTGAGGAAAGAATTCATCATGATTAATTGTGATAATTGCATAGTTAAGGGGTTTTTTAACATGATTAATCAAAAATGTAGGGGATTAATCACAAGCAATTGTGATTAATTGCATATTTTTAAAGGGTGGGATTAATCATGATTTAAAAAGTAATGATGGGGAAAGTAATGAATCATGATTAATTACATTGAGGTAATCATGATCAATCGTGATTAATCACGTATCTGTAAAGGGTGGGATTAATCATGATTAATAAAGTAATGATGGGGAAAGTAATGAATCATGATTAATCACATTGAGGTAATCATGATCAATCGTGATTAATCACATATCTGTAAAGGGTGGGATTAATAATGATTTAAAAAGTAATGATGGGAAAGTAATTAATCATGATTAATCACATTTGGGGGTAATCATGATCAATCGTGATACATGTATTTGTAAAGGGCGGGATTAATCATGATTAATAAAGTATTGATGAGGAAAGTAATTAATCATGATTAATCACATGAACACCTACGTCTGAAATACGCACGTTGTCTTTTCAGAGAAACCTGTGAATCCTCTGGGTTGTCCTCTCCGGCAACCCAGAGCGCGGTGAAGTTTTGTGGACTGCCGCTAATAGAAGCCGTACGCTTCAGTTTAGCGGTGCATGAATCTCATTAAACTGCTAAAAGTGAGTGATATGAGTATCCTATTCATGTTTTTCTTCATTTTCCTGTTTATTTACACACACACATGCATTATTAAGCCGTTATTCGGAGTGTCTCTGAATGCATCTTGCGTTCTTGTAATTAAAATGAGTAAAAAGAAAGAAGGAACTATGGACATGTAAGCTGTGTAACTTTTTTTTTTATTATTTAGAGTCTTTGTACTCAATTACTTGTAGATTTTTGCCATTCACTGTAATTCCAGAATGTAATTTTGCAAGTAAAAATAAAAGTGTAAACAAACCAAACAGGCTAGGATGGAGTGAAAATCTGTAGAGATCTACAGATGTAACGCAGACCGCATGAAAGCAAAGCGCTTGTGCATATTTGGGTACAGATCTGCGTGAACATATGTAAATGGCGTTGTGAGGAGTGTATTTGTGAATGTGCGTTAAGCCTTGGCTTGACGTCTGAGCAGTGGTGAGTCATCTGGCTATGCGAGCAGGCGTTTCTCGAGCTGAGGGAAGCTGCAAAGCCAGACAGGCTGAGCCAAGGCTTTTTCAGGCTACAGGGAATCACAGACAAACACAGAATCATATGCATGTACGTTTTGGTTGCCACATTTTTATTTTTTTTTTTCACCACTTTACCCATCTCCCCCCAGCCCTTTCCTCTTGTCCTCAAGAATACCTTCTTCCTCTTCACTTCACTTGGAAAAACAGAGAATTGGCTTATTGGCCATCAGTGAATAAATAGGCATTTAATGTCGTGATGAGTAGATGTTGTAACCTCGTTGTACAAGTTCGCTTTAAGCTGAGCGCTTGCGGAATCGCACATTGGTATTGTTTGTCTCAGCAAAGCGAATCCTTGCAGCGCAACAAAAATGTAAATTAAAAAAAAAAACCTTAAACTGTATTATGGAAAGCAGGAAGTGAACAAATGTAACAGTTACTGATTGTAAAAGTACCAGATGGTTTAATTTCATTTGAACATGCATCAGATTACAATTGAGTGCATCCCATTACATTTGTTCACTTCCTGCTTTCCTAATATAATTGTTCTTTTTAATTATTATTATTATTATTATTTTTATTTTTTTATTTTTTTTTTTGGTATAGATCAAATTACAATTGAGTACATCCCATAATCAGTTCCCAGTTCCACATGTCCAAAAGGAGTAGGAAGAAGCAAAGCTTATTAAATCCTACCCCTCCATCTGGTACTTTTACAATCAGTAACTGTTACATTTGTTCACTTCCTGCTTTCCTAATATAATTTTTTTTTTTTTTTTAATTTTAAATTTTTTCTTAAATTTTTATTATTATTATTATCATTATTTTTGGTATACATCAGATTACAACTGTTACATTTGTTCACTTCCTGCTTTCCTAATATAAATTTTGTATTATTATTATTATTATTTTTTTGGTATAGATCAGATTACAATTGAGTGCATCCCATAATCAGTTCCCAGTTCCACATGTCCAAAAGGAGTAGGAAGAAGCAAAGCTTATTAAATCCTACCCCTCCATCTAGTACTTTTACTATCAGTTACTGTTATATTTGTTCACTTCCTGCTTTCTATAATACAGTTTAAGGGATTTTTGTTTTGTTTTTTTTGAATTTTTAAATGTTGTAATTATTTGTCCCGTACAGAAGTACGGGGTAATATTACATATTTTCTATATTGGTACTTTGACAATCAGTAACTGTTACATTTGTTCACTTCCTGCTTTCCATAATACAGTTTAAGGTTTTTTTTGTTTTGTTTTGTTTTTTTTAATTTTTAAATTTTGTAATTTTTTATCCCGTACTGAAGTACAAGGTAATATTACATATTTTCTATATTGGTACTTTTACAATCAGTAACTGTAACATTTGTTCACTTCCTGCTTTCCATAATACAGTTTAAGGTTTTTTTTGTTTTGTTTGCACAGGAGCATATACAAGAGCAGACGTATTGCAGATATATTAATTTTAGTGCAATGATGTATGGGTCTTAGTGCAAATAATGGTGTATACAGAAGAGTAAAAGAAAATAAAACAGAAGTAAACAGAAAATAAGAGCTTAGGGAAGGCCATATAGTTTATATATAAGGCGGATGCTGATATGATGGTATCCTAGTACAGGGACTCCGATCAGGGAGTAGAGTCGTCAGACCTTTGAAGAAGGGGACATGGCTCACGTACGTATCCCTGATGGATGCCACATATGCTGGTCCGACGCCCCTGATGGAATTTGCCAGCCAAAATAGTAATAAAAAAAACAAGAGTTCATATTAACGTAGCTTTTATTAATGAAATTCTGAGGGGCAAAAGCGAAAGCAAGAGCGAGAGATAGTTGGAGAAACAGAGGTGGTCCCACATGAGTTGTGCAGTCTGTTCAACTCCTTTAATTAGTCCCATTGGAATGCGCTCCCCACTCCACATGCCTCATCAGCCTTCCCTTGATATTTCCACTCTGTATTTTAGAGTGTGTGTGCATATATGTGTGTGTGTGTGTGTGTTTGTATGCATCCTAGCAAAAGCCGAGCGCATCTCGCGGGCATATGAGACATTTTTTTTTTTAGTTCCCAAAGGTCCACGAGAAAATCTATCAGAAATAAATTCATATTCAAGGTGTATCTGTTCTCTGAGATATTTACCATGGGAGAATGAGATCCCACATGACGCAAAAATTAGGGATTTTGGTGGTGAATTGGCTGCGATGGTCGGACCTGGCAGGCCCCAACGTATTGTGAGGGTCTGTTGGGAATGGTTGGCAGAGTCCCCTGTCAGAAGGAGCTTCAACTCAGCTTCAACCTTTGGGAGAGCTTAGACCATGTTCCGAGGGAAGGGGGCGGACATTGAGTCCGAATGGGCCTTGTTATATGGATCCATTGTTGAGGCGGATGATCAGAGCTGGTTGGTCGGTGAAGAAGGAGTCCTTGGCTCCTACTTGGCTCATTGGACCTCGGTGGCAGCTGACAGGCCAAGCGGTCCTCGGCTTTGGCAGTCGCTGAGGCCAAAACATGGGAGGAGTTTGGAGAAGCCATGGAGAACAACTTCCAGATGGCTTCAAATAGAGTTTGGACCACTATCCGCCGTCCCAGTTTGGGGAAAAAGTACCCGTGTATGATGGCGATGTTGTGCCGCTGACAGAATCTCTAGAATCCCGAGCCAGGGCGTTGAGGGGGTTCTGGTTTCATGGCAGCCGGATTGGGTCTCTGCTTTTTGCAGATAATGTGGTCCTGCTGGCTTCATCGAGCCGTGACCTTCAACTCTCACTGGATTGGTTCGCAGTCGAGTGTGAAGCGGATGGAATGATACTCAGCACCTGCAAGTCTGAGTCCATTGTTCTCACCCGGAAAAGTGTGGAGTACCATCTCCGGATCGGGGATGAGATCCTGTACCTAAGTACCTCGGGGTTTTGTTCACGAGAAAGGATATTTAAGGTGGCCGATTGCAAGTTGCATCTTCTCTAAAGAGTAGCACCATGGTAGCCTCAAAACAAGCAAAGATTGTTCAACATCATGGTCTAAGGGAAGGATACAAAAGCTAGATCAGAGATTTCAGCTGTGAGGAAACATAGTGAGGAAATACAAGACCAACGGCACAGCTCTAGTTAAGGCGTCCAAGGCCAAGAACCATGTGACCATGCAGTAAAGGGTACATGCTACAGTATTTTACCGTATTCCGGCCTTTTTAAGCATTACCGGAACTTTATTCCTGGTGGCATCGATTTCATATTGCAACATAGAAAAAAAATGTCTACACCTAGCATAAACTTTTCCGAACTCAAAATTAAAAACACAGCAGAAGTGGCGACAGCGCCAAAGTGGTCTGAGGTACTGAGTACTTTTTTTTTAGACAAGTATCCATTATCTTACCTATTGTGTGGAAATATGGGCTAATAACTACAACAGCAATCTTCACTGGCTAAATGTACTGCAAAAAAGGTCAGTAAGGATAATTCATAATGCCGCCTACAGAGAACATACTAACTCCTTATTTCTAAAATCACAAATACTTCAAAAACAGCTAAAATAATGCATAAGGCTAAAAATAAGCAATTAGCTAAAAATGTCATCCAATACTTCTCTACAAGAGAGGAGAAATATGATCTCAGGAAAGAACTAAATTTGAAACACGTAAGACAATTAAATTAAATTAAATTAAATTAAATTAAATTTAATTTAATTTAATTTAATTTAATTTAATTTAATTTAATTTAATTTAATTTAATTTAATTTAATTTAATTTAATTTAATTTAATTTAATTTAATTTAATTTAATTTAATTTAATTTAATTTAATTTAATTTAATTTAATTTAATTTGTCCTTAAACTATATTATGAAAGCAGGAAGTGAACAAATGCAACAGTTCCTGATTGTAAAAGTACCAGATGGAGGGGTAGGATTTAATAAACTTTGCTTCTTCCTACTCCTTTTGGACATGTGGAACTGGGAACTGATTATGGGATGCACTCAATTGTAATCTGATGCATGTTCAAATGAAATAAAACCATTACCATTACCATTACAATTTCTTATGTATTCACTATTCAGGCCGTGTGATTGGCCAATCACACACAAAAAGCAGAGAAAAATATTATATGGAATGTCATAGCAAATCTGTGTATTACTCTGATTTATTGGAAGAACCTCAGTGGTCAACAGAGTCTATTTAAACTAAACGGAACCTCAAGAGATTTCAGCTGGGCGACCGCCCGCGGGAGCACGTGTGAGTTTATGTGCATGGTTGTGTCGTTTTGTGTGTTTTGGTTAATGAAATCCAAAGTTTGGCCTTTGAAAAGACACTCCATGTGGCCCGTAGAGGATGCCAGCAACTCCAAATTAAGCCTCCAATTTAACATGGATTGAGGAAATTTAGCCGCATGTTCGTGCGTATCGCTCGTTAAACAGCGCAGTGACTCCAACGGAATGCACATCCCAGACCTGACATTCCCGTCTTGGGGATCAGTATTTTTTTTGCCTCTTCCTGCCATACGTCCGTGTCCTCCACACCTCCCTACAGCTCCATTCAACCCAAGGGTGTCACACTCTATCCATCTCCCCCGCATTCTCACCCACTCTCTTTCCTTTTGTATCGCTCCGTCTCCGTCTGTCTCCGGCTGAGCCAACCTGGAGAACTTGTTTCACCGCGAGGTACAATCCCAATGTCACTACAAATCCGTCGTCTGCAAGGCTCCACAGTCACCCCTAAAACATCCTGAGGTCAAACAGATGTGAACACACACACACACACATAGAGTGTGGCTGCTGACAGTGCGGATCCAGGTAGTAAATTCAGTTATTGTTGTCTGAACCTGACAGGTTCAAACTCCTGTGACACTTGTAAAAACACTTAAATGCAGAAATACAGAAGAGACAGAAAATAATATTCAAAGTTACTCGCAGTTATTCTCTTTTCGGGGGTCCCTACTACATGGCCGTGCAACTCTAAGAGGGGGGAGAAGGCCGTTTTTAAATACGAGCTGTATTCGTTTGTCTATGTGTGTGTGTATAGTATGTGAGAGTAATTACTTTTATTGTTTTATGACTTCTTATCTTGACACATTCTTGCAGGATCTGCAGGTTCGCTGTTGGCGCATCCAGGCGCCTCCAGGACCTGGGGGTCGCTAGGGTTCTCCGATCAGGGTCACGGGAACTTTACTTCTTCAGCACATTCAAACACTTTTTATTGTCTAAGCAAATGGATATACGTAAGAGTGATAACTAACATTATATTCATTCTATGTACATTTTATTCTCACACAAACACAAGTTCAACACAGTTAAACAATGCAATAAAAAAAAAATCACCAGAATTCCGTATAGAGCAGGGGTCTCAAACACGCAGCCAAATGTGGCCCGCAGGACACTACTTTGAGGCCCCCGCCTTGATATGAAAGTTTAATGTTAGTTTGATATGGATGCTGTATGGTATCATGTACCCAGAAAAAATGATTACGTTTGATTCATGTTCATGTTAAAGGTTAAATAACTGTTAATAGTTATCCTCCCTATCCGTGTGGAAGTGGTAAGTTTTTGGCTATTTAAGTTGAAAGGAAATAACTTGAAGGCTTACCGTTTAGGTCGCTAGCGCTCTAGTTTGCGAGTTAGCATGTGTCTCAAACACACGGCCCGCGGGCCAAATGTGGCCCGCAGGACACTACTTTGAGGCCCCCGCCTTGATATGAAAGTTTAATGTCAGTGCGGCCCGCGCAAAGTTTGATATGGATGCTGTATGGTATCATGTACCCAGAAAAAATGATTACGTTTGATTCATGTTCATGTTAAAGGTTAAATAACTGTTAATAGGTATCCTCCCTATCCGTGTGGAAGTGGTAAGTTTTTGGCTATTTAAGTTGAAAGGAAATAACTTGAAGGCTACCGTTTAGGTCGCTAGCGCTCTAGTTTGCGAGTTAGCATGTGTCTCAAGACCCCGCAGTTGCGCAATATGTTGTAAATAAAAAGAGTATAAATGTGACTATAGTCGTGTTTTGTCATGTCTACAGGGCTCTAATAATGCTTTGTTCATTTTAATATGAAAAAAATCATTTGTCTACCCACCAACTATATGTGGTTTATTAAGTTTTTATTATTATTATTATTATTATTATTATATTTATTTATTACTGATTGATTTTCTGTATTCTTGATTTGTTTATTTATTTTTCATCTTATTTTGTGCAGAAAAATAAAAATTAAGATATTTGACAACATTGGAATGTTTTATCAGAGCTTTTATTGTAGAAAATCGGAACCAAAGCACTGAAAAAGTTTGTATATTTTTCTGTTTTTAATAAAAATAATTTTGGGGGGGGAAACGTGATGCGGCCCAGCCTTGCCCAGACCCTAGCTCCAGTGGCCCCCAGGTAAATTGAGTTTGAGACCCCTGGTATAGAGCAAGCCTCCGTCATGGTGTTTGGCTTTAAATACACTTTTATATGAATCCAAATGGACGTTTTCCCTGGAATAACAACAATAACAATAAAGTTATTGGGAACACTGATGTGGACCAAATGAGAATAAAAATAATTGGTAAAAGATAAGATGGAAGATGGACAGTGGAACACGGCCCAGGTGAAAAGGAACTAGCCCATCTTCTCTTCTTCTCTTACTTAATTCCCTAATTTCATTCTGGCAGAAATATTTTCGGAGCGACATAAAGGGAATCAGACTCATGGCAGCCCTTTTTCTAGTCTTGTTCGCTAACTTTTCCAAACTCCCTTGGTTAAGACCTATTTCCCTGCCCTAAATGCATAATTTGGTAAATGAAGCATCTGCTTGGGTGGTCTCGGTAGGCTTCTGTGTGTGTGGCTGAGGCTCGCACACAAACATCATCATTCAAAATGAGTTCGAATCTCACAAATCTTATGTGAAAAATACTGAATATGTACATCTTTATTAAGTCATCGGCTGCCAAAGACGTCTATAGACGTCTTTTTAAAAAGTAACATTGACTGCCAAATACTTTTTTTCGCTACAAATGAAAGTCTTATGTATGTTTTGTGTAAATTTTAGACTTGTAGGTTGTATTCATGATGTCATTGTTTGTTGAGAGTTTCATTTCATTTCATTTTCTACCGCTTTTCCTCACGAGGGTCAAGGGGGTGCTGGAGCCTATCCCAGCTGTCTTCGGGCAAGAGGCGGGGTACACCCCCAATCACAGGGCACATATAGACAAACAACCATTCACACTCACATTCATACCTATGGACAATTTGGAGTCGCTAATTAGCATTAGCATGTTTTTGGAATGTGGGAGGAAACCGGAATACCCGGAGAAAACCATGCAAACTCCACACAGAGATGGCCGAGAGTGGAATTTAACTCGGGTCTTCTAGATGTGAGTTCTGCACGCTAACCACTCGACCGCTGTGCAACCAAGTAGGATTCATTAATTTATTAATTTTCTACCGTTTTTCCTCACGAGGGTCGCGGGGGTGCTGGAGCCTATCCCAGCTGTCTTTGGGCTAAAGAGGTGGGGTACACCCTGGACTGGTTGCCAGCCAATCACAGGGCACATATAGACAAACAACCATTCACACTCACATTCATACCTATGGACAATTTGGAGTCGCTAATTAACCTAGCATGTTTTTGGAATGTGGGAGGAAATCGGAAAACCCGGGGAAAACATGCAAACTCCTCACAGAGATAGCCAAGGGTGGGATTGAACCCTGGTCTCTTAGCTGTGAGGTCTGCGCGCTAACCACTCGACCGCCGTGCAACCAAGTAGGATTCATTAATTTATTCATTTTCTACCGTTTTTCCTCACGAGGGTCAAGGGGGTGCTGGAGCCTATCCCAGCTGTCTTTGGGCGAGAGGTACACCCTGGACTGGTGGCCAGCCAATCACAGGGCACATATAGACAAACAACCATTCACACTCACATTCATACCTATGGACAATTTGGAGTCGCTAATTAGCATTAGCATGTTTTTGGAATGTGGGAGGAAATCGGAATACCCGGAAAAAAACATCAAACTCCACACAGAGATGGCCGAGGGTGGGATTGAACTCGGGTCTTCTAGCTGTGAGTTCTGCACGCTAACCACTCGACCGCTGTGCAACCAAGTAGGATTCATTAATTTATTCATTTTCTACCGATTTTCCTCACGAGGTTCACGGGGGTGCTGGAGCCTATCCCAGCTGTCTTCAGGCTAAAGAGGCGGGGTACACCCTGGACTGGTGGCCAGCCAATCACAGGGCACATATAGACAAACAACCATTCACACTCACATTCATACCTATGGACAATTTGGAGTCGTAAATTAACCTAGCATGTTTTTGGAATGTGGGAGGAAACTGGAATACTGGAATACCCGGAGAAAACCATGCAAACTCCACACAGAGATAGCCGAAGGTGGAATTGAACCCTGGTCTCCTAGCTGTGAGTTCTGCGTGCTAAATTGGGATTCATTAGGAACAGGTGTAAAGAGTTCATCTAACCAAGGTAGTCAGCTGCAGGAATGTTTGGGGAGGAGCCGTCATCATCAGACCATACCATTTACTGGGGATGAGGGAGGGGGGTTTCTAAGGTTTGATGGGTATTTAATCTCGATTTCGGGTAGGGGAATATGTATATTTGTTAATGTTTTATGGAGAGTTGTAGCAGAAGTGGGTTCACATAAGATGATATTGTTGAAATCCAGTTTTAAGAGTTACATGATTTAAATATGTTTTGGAGACCACCCTATGGGTAAAAATGGGACATGCTGGGCAGATTGAGAGCCCTATAAAAGGAGCAGCTGGGGCTTCTTTGGGGAGGATAGAGTGATGTATGGTGGTGTTGCTGCTGTACAGTTTTTTCATTGATGTTGAGTGAATGCATTTATTGTTCTTGCTGTTTTTGGGAAGCCAAGTAATTTTTATTTCAAAAAAAATTTTTTTTAAATTTAGTGTTTAGTTTATCTTCCTTGTTAAAAAAAATGTGTCTAGCCCAGGGGTGGGCAAACTACGGCCCGGGGGCCACATGCGGCCCACCGAGCGTTTGAATCCGGCCCGCCAGTTGCTTTCTAACTTTTAACATACGTACATGCTGGCAACATGACTTGCAAGTCGGATGTCTTATTCAGTAAAAAAAAAATATTAATAAAAATGAAAAAATAAAAATGTAAAATTAGTTTGTAGTTTGATGTGGTCTGATGTTTAAAATGCTCCAAAAAAAGGATATATGGAACATATTTAAAACATATATCTAATAGTCTGACACTTTTACAGATAAAATTATACAAATAGGTAAATAAAGAAATATATAATAATGAATAATAATCATATAATTATAATATATAGATTAAATATAATATAATAAATAAAATTTGACAAATAATTCAAGGTGGACTGTTAAAATTATAAGCATATACATATATACAAATAAAATATGTACAAATAAATAAAATATATAAATAATGAATATATAAAAATATAAAGATAATAAATATATTATATAATATAATTAATATATATATATTAAATATAATAAATAAATACAATAAGACAAATAATTCAAGGTGGACTGTTAGAATTATAAGCGTAAAATAGTGTGTGTTATAAAAAAATATATTCTGCCCCCCCCATGTTTATGTTCTTGTTAGTTCTGTTTTTTTTCTGCGCTAACCACTCGACCACCGTGCAACCCGGTGACGCATATAAGAGCTAAAAATACAGACAGCTTCAGTGTGTGGATCTGTCGCGATTGCGAAGAATAAAGGAATGATGTCTGCTTTTGTAGCACTTTGAATTAGTTAGAAACGTAAATTTCCCCCGCAAAAAAAAAAAAAAAAATTCTACAGTATATTGTGCAGACCTGCAGTCCGCGGAATTCCATGGTCATCCATCCATTCATTCATTCGTCTTCACCTTCACTTGTGACTTGTGCTTTTTTTTTTTCTTCTTCTTCTTCATGCTTGAGCATTGAGTCACCAGCTGCTTCTTCGTCAGCGTGGAAGTAGGTCTCCTACTGATCCACAGTTCCCACATATACACTTTATATAACACGTCTCCCGGGGTCTGCTCTTAAAGCGGCACTGCATCAATTGAAGGTCTTTGGACCGGGGTTCTTTGGCTTGTTTTCAAAAGGTCTCGATGTGATGTCACAGAAGGTTTAATTCATGGCAGGGACGCCTATTGAGTGGCTTGAACATTTAGAGGGACTACTGTAAAAATAAAAAATAAAAAGATTAGCATGTTGGTCTTACTACAGTCAGGAGATCGGTAAGACCTTGGTTCGAATCTCCAGTTGAGCATCTCTGCATAGCAACTTTGCAACACTTTTATCAGCCAACAGCCAGAGGAAAGCGGCTGATAAATGGCTACATTATCGCTAGCTGTAATTACAGTGTCAAATGAATTGTACTGTAATCTGCACAGGATGGCTACGCTTGTGTATGTGTGTGTGTGTGTTCCTTTCTAATGTCTTATGTTGCTTCCCGCAGTTGCAGATGCAATTTCATCCCACATAACAACGGAGGGATCCGGTGACACACATATGCATGCAAATCAGCGTAAAGGCGAGCAAAAATAGTGTTACACACCTCGTTTGTCACACTCAAAAATTTAAAAAAAAGCACATTATAGTGTTACTACTTGGATATTTACATTTTCTGTGTCATAAGAAAGGACTACCGTGGGTGTCATTATGTTAAATCAGGGGTGCTCATTAAGTCGATCGCGATCTACCGGTCGATCGCGAAGGTGGTACTGGTCGATCGCGGCGTGACATTAAAAAAATATCATCCTAGCATCAATGCCGTCACTTGATTGACATACAGGGCAGCCATTCAGATGACAACTGAATGTTGCCCTTCGGGCGACCAATCAAATCAAACGACGTCTCTAAGTGCAGCAGAACTTACGATGTCAGCCTATCATCCATCCCCGTTACTTGATTGACATACAGGACAACCAGTCAGATGACAACTGAATTTTGACCTTTAGGTCACCGCTCATGCGTAAACAACGATGCAAAGTGCTAAGCTAGTCGGCGAATTGCGTCAGATTTTAAGCCCTCGCTAAAGTTTATGGTCACTAAAATGAGTGAAGGAGCTGGACCAAGTAAAAAGGCAAAAACTGGACCAAGTAAAAAGGCAAAAAACATATCACTTCCATATGGATATGGAATATTATACGGATATTATGATACGGATATTATCCATGACTGATAAACATTTGGAAGTGTGCTTGAGGCTGGCTATCAGCAGCTACTGTCCGGACTATGCATCCCTGGCTGGTTCAATTCAGTGCAAGTCATCAAAGTAAACTCAGGTAATTACAAAAAATGTTAATAGTTAATTATGTGTGTTTTGCAATATTGGCTCATTTGGTTATGTAAGGTACATCAACATACATTGTACGTACAAATAATCCTCAATACATTTGAAAATAAATAGATGTTTTGCATTTTTGTAGTGGGTAGATCGTTTTGACTCGGTCATTTTAAAAGTAGCTCGCATGCTGAAAAAGTGTGAGCACCCCTGTGTTAAATCATGGCAAGGCGGACAGGTAAATAAAAGATAAATAAAAAAATATAGTCAAATAAAATACTAATGATAAGTTTTTGATCTATTATGACTCATTTCTGCCCTTTGTATTGAGTTGTGGACTCCTATAGAGCGGCTACACACAATAACCAGCACACAAAGCTTTCTAGTTCTTCCAGAATCTGCACCTATTCAGCTGTATTTCTTTGGATTTTATGCTTCCCGCGTCTGTTTTTAATTTATTCCACCCACAGCCCGCCTCCAGGCGCAGCCACTCCGCTGTGGTTGGTCAAGGGCTGTGCCGCTAGTTGCAATCCCGACTTTATAGGAGTTGATAATAAATGCCGATGCTAATTCATTTGTTGGTGCCCTTCTGGTATTCAACATGTATCATTTACCAATTTTGAAAGAGAAACCAAATTGAAATATTACAGGAAAATGATCAAATTATCAACTGCTTGTAATCGGCATAATACAGTAAACCTCGGATATATCGGACTCGGATATATCGGAAATTCGCTCACAACGGATGGATAAAAAAGAACCGATTTTTCTGTAATGCATTTCCAATAAAAATTCATTGCATATATCGGATTTTTTATAACGGATTTCGCCTATTTCGGACAAAATCTCCAGTCCCGTTCCAATGCATTTCCATGAAATTTCCCTCGCATATATCGGATGGCCGCATCGTGGCGCTCCGATTCGCCGAATCGTGACAGGCCGCTATACGACGTCGTTTGCAGCGTTTGCAGCGTTGCCTGCGCGTCCAGGTACATTGGAAACATAGTCAAGGAAATGCCTTTTTATAACGGATAAAATCCGATTCACGCATATACCGGATATAAATCCGATATATGCGTAAAACGGACATTTTCCGGTATACGCATATAACGGATTTCGCTTATATCGGACAAAACCAGTGGGAACAATTGAATCCGATATATCCCAGGTTTACTGTATTTGATTTTTAAGAATAAAGGGTTGGTATGTTCTGATTTGAAATCCAAAAGGCTGTAAAAAAAAAAAAATTAGGATCCAAGGTTTAAAAATAGTAGGATTTATTTAATCACAAGTCATGCTGTAAATTTCCCCTGCCAATATTGACATCTGGTCTGTCACTGTGACTGTTTGGTTTCGTATATCCTCTTTCGTATGCGGCCAGATGTTTCCCACACTCTGTGTAATTTGAGTTTATAATGCTTGGCCTCCTGCACACGGGAGCCCGCAAGACACTGGCTGACATTGGGGATGCATTTACAAAGCTTCAGTGATCTGATAAAATCATGATGATCATGAAGTATTTCTTGGGGATGTAAATATCTTTGTGTTAAATGAGCTATACAGGTTATACTGATCATTTTTTTTCTTATAAAGATATTAAAATACAGATGCAGTTATATGAAAGTGGCATTCTTACAGAATCTTCAAAACAATATCATGTTGAAAGGCACTGGTAGATGAAAAACTATGAAAAATCTGCCTGTCAGCCAATTTACCATTATGCAGGCTGCGCTTCGCCTGCGCCAAGAATGGACCAGGTCGGAAATGTCAAGCTTTCAGCGCACCTTTTTAAGATGTTGTTTTGTTACTGCGCCAAGCTGAAAATGTGGACACCTCCCATGGTGCGCCGCCACTCCCCTCTCGGCGCAGTCCAGACTACCAAATTAGCTGCGCACCTTTTTTATGATGTTGTTTTGTTACTGCGCCAAGCTGAAAATGTGGACACCTCCCATGGTGCGCCGCGACTCCCATCTCAACGTAGTCCAGACTACCAAATTAGCTGCGCACCTTTTTAGGATGTTTCGTTACTGCGCCAAGCTGAAAATGTGGACACCTCCCCTGGTGCGCCGCCATTCCCCTCTCGGCGCAGTCCAGACTACCAAATTAGCTGCACACCTTTTTAGGATGTTGTTTTGTTACTGCGCCAAGCTGAAAATGTGGACACCTCCCCATGGTGCGCCGCCACTCCCATCTCGGCGCAGTCCAGACTACCAAATTAGCTGCGCACCTTTTTATGATGTTGTTTTGTTACTGCGCCAAGCTGAAAATGTGGACACCTCCCATGGTGCGCCGCCACTCCCATCTCGGCGCAGTCCAGACTACCAAATTAGCTGCGCACCTTTTTAGGATGTTTTGTTACTGCGCCAGGCTGAAAATGTGGACACCTCCCATGGTGCGCCGCCACTCCCATCTCAACGTAGTCCAGTCTACCAAATTAGCTGTGCACCTTTTTAGGATGTTGTTTTGTTACTGCGCCAAGCTGGAAATGTGGACACCTCCCATGGTGCGCCGACACTCCCATTTCGGCTCAGTCCAGTCTACCAAATTAGCTGCGCACCTTTTTAGGATGTTGTTTTGTTACTGCGCCAAGCTGAAAATGTGGACACCTCCCATGGTGCGCCGCCACTCCCATCTCGGCGCAGTCCAGTCTACCAAATTAGCTGCGCACCTTTTTAGGATGTTGTTTTGTTACTGCGCCAAGCTCAAAATGTGGACACCTCCCATGGTGCGCCGCCACTCCCATCTCGGCGCAGTCCAGACTACCAAATTAGCTGCGCACCTTTTTATGATGTTGTTTTGTTACTGCGCCAAGCTGAAAATGTGGACACCTCCCATGGTGCGCCGCCACTCCCCTCTCGGCGCAGTCCAGCCTACCAAATTAGCTGCGCACTTTTTTATGATGTTGTTTTGTTACTGCGCCAAGCTGAAAATGTGGACACCTCCCATGGTGCGCCGCCACTCCCATCTCAACGTAGTCCAGGCTACCAAATTAGCTGCGCACCTTTTTTGGATGTTGTTTTGTTACTGCGCCAAGCTGAAAATGTGGACACCTCCCCTGGTGCGCCGCCACTCCCATCACGGCGCAGTCCAGTCTACCAAATTAGCTGCGCACCTTTTAGGATGTTGTTTTGTTACTGCGCCAAGCTGAAAATGTGGACACCTCCCATGGTGCGCCGCCACTCCCATCACGGCGCAGTCCCGTCTAACAAATTAGCTGCGCACAGTGGTGCGCTGGACCAAATTACCACTGCATGGGCGGCACCCCGCTTCGCCACCCTGCGCCTCCTTGCGCTGCGCCACAAAATTTGACCCCAAAAGTGAATACAAGCAGTGAGTCTGCATTGTTCAGTAGGGATGGGGGACGGGTTCTGTCATGATGCAGTATTGCGACTGCGTAAGGTGCATGTACTCAGCATTTCCGAGGCATACAAGTACTTTAAGTAACAGCTCGTACAATAAGTGGATCACAAAGCAGTAGAAGAGGGGGAAAAAAAATTATGCAACGATGGAAGAATCCTGTGCAAAATGTGACGTGGCCTCCAGTCTGAGAAACGTCCCAGCCCCCCCCTGCTGTTATACGCTGACACACATGCACACACTAATAATTCATTGACACAGTAAAAACATCGCTTAGCTGTTTGACACACGTCACTTCAATATGTTGTGTGGTTGTAATACACACATTGAAACACAAAAAAGACAAACTCGATTTTAATAAAAAGAGTATAAATGTGACTATAGTCGTGTTTTGTCATGTCTACAGGGCTCTAATAATGCTTTGTTCATTTTAATATGAAAAAAATCATTTGTCTACCCACCAACTATATGTACCCAGAAAAAATTATTACGTTTGATTCATGTTCATGTTAAAGGTTAAATAACTGTTAATAGTTATCCTCCCTATCCGTGTGGAAGTGGTAAGTTTTTGGCTATTTAAGTTGAAAGGAAATAACTTGAAGGCTACCGTTGAGGTCGCTAGCTCTCTAGTTTGCGAGTTAGCATGTGTCTCAAGACCCCGCAGTTGCGCAATATGTTGTAAATAAAAAGAGTATAAATGTGACTATAGTCGTGTTTTGTCATGTCTAGATCATGTCTTCACACTGATCTTTTTTGCAATACATTTTGTGAGTGAAGATTGCTTTTGTAGTTTTTTTTAGTTATTTTTAACTAAAAAATAACTAAACTAAAACTAAAAATAACTAAATAATAATAATTTTTAGTTTGGATACTGATACGACACTGTGACGTCTGATGCTGAGGTTCTCATTGGGAGTGACCGGGATAGATAGGATCAGGAACAAGGTACATGACACGTTCGAGGCCTGGGAGATAAAGTCACAGAAGCCACACTGAGATGGTTCGGACATGTCCAGAGGTGACATAGCGTGACATTACGCTTTTGAACGCATATTGTTTTGAGAAGCCAAACTCTTTACTCAACTGTTCCCAACTAGAAGGAACCACTTTCCTCAGCACCGAATTATAAATATTGGTGAATAAAGACAATATCTGTTTGAGTGTAAGAACGTGTGAGCTAAAAATATGCCTAGCGAAGAATTTAGAAGTATTTACGTTTCTTATAATACTGTCTCTGAATCAATGGTACTACGAACCATGAATGGCATCTCAGTGTTGTTATATTTTACAGGAACATCCAGTAGACCGCCGTGTACTTTATTAAGCATATGTTTGAATTTTGCAGTTTCGCCCAAGGGGGAGGATTCTAGGAGTTTGCCTTTAGGAAATTTGGTTTTGTTCATCTCTGCAGTCCGTGGACTGTAATGTTTGGTCTACAGTGGGTCTCAAACCTTTTGAGAAACCTTCTGTTTTAATTGGAAATATTGCTTTTCTTACCTTTTATAGTGATTAAAAATATTTGCATAGTTATGATTAAGTGTAGGATCTGTAGTCTCATGAATATACACAATAATAAACAGCCAAGATTGTTGACATTTTAGTATTTAACATATGAAAACATGGAGATCAGTACAGATCCGAATCAGAACACGTCCGAAAAAACGCTCTTTCCTGCACATCCGCATTACTCGCCGTCCAAAAGAAGGAAAGGACATTCACTGACCCGTCTTCTTCTATGCGCCCATGCCACCTGCATCACGGGTCTTTCTGCCAGGGGTGCCATGAGCGTCAGGCCAAGGGTGAACTGTTTAGCCAGTCACCAAGCACTTTAATCTCCGACAGATTCCCGCCACCTGGCCCTGCTGCCGTTGCACGAGGCCCCGCGGCACTCGATCTGGAAACGCCGCCGTCGTCGTCGTGCGGCGAAGGATTCAACAAGGCACTCAGCTGGAAATCGTGGCATCGTGGACCGAGCGCACAAGTGTATCAAACACGCAGGTTGCCATTTTGAAATCGGTATTTCTTCAAGAAGATTGAACGCGGTCCACTCCTGGCTCAGTGAGAGGCACAGATGGAGTCGAGGCTGTCCCACAGGCTACGTGCGCTAGCATCAGTGTAATGTGCGTAAACACGAACAAATGCTGGGGCTCAATAGTGAGTCTTTATACACATTCATGGCAAACGGTACATTTCAGTTTGGTATGACATATTAGTTTCATATGTGGATGTCGGTACCAGGTACATTATTTAAAAAAAACAAAAAAAACAAAAAAAAACCCTTAAACTGTATTATGGAAAGCAGGAAGTGAACAAATGTAACAGTTACTGATTGTAAAAGTACCAGATGGAGGGGTAGGATTTAATAAGCTTTGCTTCTTCCTACTCCTTTTGGACATGTGGAACTGGGAACTGATTATGGGATGCACTCAATTGGAATCTGATCCATACCAAAATAAATAAATAAATAAATAAATAAATAAATAAATAAATAAAAATAAAAAAATAATTAACAAAAAATTATGAAAAAACAAAAACAAAAAAAAACCTAAAAGTGTATTATGGAAAGCAGGAAGTGAACAAATGTAACAGTTACTGATTGTAAAAGTACCAGATGGAGGGGTAGGATTTAATAAGCTTTGCTTCTTCCTACTCCTTTTGGACATGTGGAACTGGGAACTGATTATGGGATGCACTCAATTGGAATCTGATCTACAGTAAACCTCGGATATATCGGATTCAATTGTTCCCACTGGTTTTGTCCGATATAAGCGAAATCCGTTATATGCGTATACCGGAAAATGTCCGTTTTACGCATATATGGGATTTATATGCGGTATATGCGTAAATGGGATTTTATCCGTTATAAAAAGGCACTTCCTTGGCTATGTTTCCAATGTACCTGGACGCGCAGGCAACGCTGCAAACGCTGCAAATGACGTCGTATAGCGGCCTGTCACGATTCGGCGAATCGGAGCGCCACGATCATCGGCCATCCGATATATGCCAGGGAAATTTCATGGAAATGCATTGGAACAGGACTGGAGATTTTGTCCGAAATAGGCGAAATCCGTTATAAAAAATCCGATATATGCAATGAATTTTTATTGGAAATGCATTACAGAAAAATCGGTTCTTTTTTATCTGTCCGTTGTGAGCGAATTTCCGATATATCCGAGTCCGATATATCCGAGGTTTACTGTATTATTTTTGGAGGATTGCATTGGGGGGGGGGGGGGGTCTCCTTTCTATGCTGTCATCTGCTCAGTTTCACATGGGAACCTGCCACTGGCGAGCTGTTGACCTTTACCTGGAACCATCCAGCTGTGTAAAAGGTCAGACATGATCGGAACCCCCCCATACAAGTTAGATGTCAACACCACTTACTGTACCTGAACCACAGCAGACATGTTGGACAAAATGATCTGATACATTTGTAGGTTAAATAATGTTTGTCTTGTATGTAAACCGCTTTGCATTGGAGCATGTGTGAGACCACCGGTTGTCTGTCAGAGTCCCCCGTGCAGTGAGGGGGGGGGTCTGTGTTGACATGGTCGATGTTGTTTATTTTGGCAATGTGCCATCAGGAGCGAAATGTAAAGTGATGCCACACCTTGAAGACAGCACATCGTAATCAGACATAATGAGGTAGTATGTATGGGTGAACATGCAAGATACTGACATTAAACTTTCATATCAAGGCGGGGGCCTCAAAGTAGTGTCCTGCCGGCCACATTTGGCCCGTGGGCCGTGTGTTTGAGACACATGCTAACTCGCAAACTAGAGAGCTAGCGACCTAAACGGTAGCCTTCAAGTTATTTCCTTTCAACTTAAATAGCCAAAAACGTACCACTTCCACACGGATAGGGAGGATAACTATTAACAGTTATTTAACCTTTAACATGAACATGAATCAAACGTAATCATTTTTTTCTGGGTACATGATACCATACAGCATCCATATCATATAACTTTGCGCCGGCCGCACTGACATTAAACTTTCATATCAAGGCGGGGGCCTCAAAGTAGCGTCCTGCCGGCCACATTTGGCCCGTGGGCCGTGTGTTTGAGACACATGCTAACTCGCAAACTAGAGAGCCAGCGACCTAAACGGTAGCCTTCAAGTTATTTCCTTTCAACTCAAATAGCCAAAAACTTACCACTTCCACACGGATAGGGAGGATAACTATTAACAGTTATTTAACCTTTAACATGAACATGAATCAAACGTAATCATTTTTTTCTGGGTACATGATACCATACAGCATCCATATCAAACTTTGCGCGGGCCGCATTAACATTAAACTTTCATATCAAGGCGGGGGCCTCAAATTAGTGTCCTGCGGGCCATATTTGGCCCGCGGGCCGCGTGTTTGACACCACTGACTTAAACGGTAGCCTTCAAGTTATTTCCTTTTAAACTTAAATTGTCAAAAACTTACCACTTCCACAGGGATAGGGAGGATAACTATTAACAGTTATTTAACCTTTAACATGAACATGAATCAAACGTAATCATTTTTTCTGGGTACATGATACCATACAGCATTCATATCGAACTTTGCGCGGGCCGCACTGACATTAAACTTTCATATCAAGGCGGGGGCCTCAAACTAGAGTCCACATTTGGCCCACGGGCCGCATGTTTGAGACCACTGACCTAACCGGTAGCCTTCAAGTTATTTCCTTTTAACTTAAATAGCCAAAAACGTACCACTTCCACACGGATAGGGAGGATAACTATTAACAGTTATTTAACCTTTAACATGAACATGAATCAAACGTCATAATCATTTCTGGGTACATGATACCATACAGCATCCATATTAAACTTTCATAGGCGGGCCTCAAACTAGTGTCCTGCGGGCCACATTTGGCCACACACACATTGGAACAACCCTGTGTGACTCAATATTATTACAAGCAAAGAAAATGTTTTATTTGTGCTGCTCATCTCATCCCACCACTCGAGACCAGGGGGCAGGAGTCGCGGAAATAAAGAACCCAGCTTGGAAGCAGATGAGTGTCAGATAAGCCAAGCCAAGAGGCAGCGACTCATGATGGAGACACTTTAGAGGGGGGGGAAGAGTTAGTAGGTGGAGGCCAGACAAGATTTTTTTTTTTTTTGTTTTCGGAACATGGCTGGCTTGTGAGGCGGCTCTTGGCGATAGGTCAAAATCAATCTTTCACAGTGTGTTCAAACCCAGACCGACATTTACTCAATAGGAACCAGATCAACAAGATCAGTACCAGACTTGGTACAAATAGGGAGAATATGTCTTTAATAAGCAACATTTATACATTGGGTTAATTAGCGGATACAATAAAAACTAGCCAATATCTACAGACCATACACACTATTCTCTCTGGTTATTTATTCATGTATAAGTTTATTTTTTTCCACCAGGTTCACTTTCAGACTGCTTTAGTAATTGGCACTATATTCTCCTGCATCGATTTCCCCTCCGACTGCACATTTGTCTGCAATATTGATGGAATACAAAGCTCTGAAAATGTAACAGATATTACGGTATACTTTATGTCGATTATCACGATCATGCTGTGAAGTGTAGTTCTTAATCAGAAATCACTCCACGCTCTTTATTGCTCTCTGGTTCTACCATATCTTACTTATTGTGTGGAAATATGGGCTAATAACTATAAAAGCAATATTCACTCGCTAAATGTACTGCAAAAAAGGCCAGTAAGGATAATTCATAATGCCGCCTACAGAGAATGTACTAACTCCTTATTTCTAAAATCACAAATACTTCAACTTGCTGATATAGTTCATCTTCAAACAGCTAAAATAATGCATAAGGCTAAAAATAAGCAATTAGCTAAAAATGTCATCCAATACTTCTCTACAAGAGAGGAGAAATATGATCTCAGGGAAGAAGTCGCCTCCTACTCCTACCTCCTACTTCGGTACGTGATAAAAATTTAATTTAATTTAATTTAATTTAAGTACATTTAATTTAATTTAATTTAAGTACATTTAATTAAAATTTTAATTTAAAATTTTAATTTAAAATTTTAATTTAAAATTTTAATTTAAAATTTTAATTTTTAATTTAATTTAATTTTATTTGTTCTTAAACTATATTATGGAAAGCAGGAAGTGAACAAATGTAACAGTTACTGATTGTAAAAGTACCAGATGGAGGGGTAGGATTTAATAAGCTTTGCTTCTTCCTACTCCTTTTGGACATGTGGAACTGGGAACTGATTATGGGATGCACTCAATTGGAATCTGATCTATACTAAAATAAATAAAAATAAAAAATAATTTAAAAAATAATTAAAAAGAACTTCAATTATATTAAGAAAACAGGAAGTGAACAAATGTAACTGGGAAAATAAATAAAAAATAAATAAATAAATAAAAATAAAAAAGAATTTAAAAAAATAATACAAAAAAACTTCAATTATATTAGGAAAGCAGGAAGTGAAAAAATGTAACTGGTAACTGATTATGGGATGCACTCAATTGTAATCTAATCTATACCAAAATAAATAAAAATAAAAAAATAATAAAAAATAATAATAATAAAAATAAAAAAAACTTAAATTATATTAGGAAAGCAGGAAGTGAACAAATGTAACAGTTAGTGATTGTAAAAGTACCAGATGGAGGGGTAGGATTTAATAAGCTTTGCTTCTTCCTACTCCTTTTGGACATGTGGAACTGGGAACTGATTATGGGATACACTCAATTGGAATCTGATGCAAGTTCAAATGAAATAAAACCGTAAAGAGATTATTGCAAATATTTGTGAATATGAGGTCAAAATATTAATATTACCATGCGATGATGTCAAGTTTACATTGTTCTTATTTCCTATCTTAATCCTGCTTGACTCATTAATCCTCGCCACATCCCCTCAAGTGGAATAAAAGGAGAGCTGAAACGTATCAAACGGAACAGTGAGTATTTTTTTATGCACAATCTGCATATCCATGACTGTATTAATGGGGGCCCCTGAAGGTGTTTGACCCCTTGCTTTGAAAACTGCTGTGTGGTACATCTCCTCCAGTGAGGAGCTGTCTGTATGTGCTGACCGGTGCAGCAAACCCCGCACATCCTCCTTTTGAGGAAACTCTCTGAGGAAATAAAAGACCTTTACTGCGGCCACTGTAAACCACTTGGCATGCATGACAACAGTAGATCAGAACAAAAGCATTCCTCGCTGGGGATGCATCAATCCGAGTTCAGTGGACACGCATGGCGAAGACCGCGTAGGGAAGGAAGACGTAGGGCAAAAGGACTCCGAGTCTTGAAGGGGTTTTCAGCACGGACATGGTGATCTTAAGAATCTCCTTGACGTACCCCTAAAGGTGGTTCAAGAAGTGGCAATGGATGCATCAAACGACTTGTTTTGTTTGTAGGTAAAGAGGTCATAAACTGAGAAAAAAAATATATTTTGATTAATGTTTTTGTGTCATTACCAGATTGTTGAGAACATGAGTTTTAAATAATACAGTAAACCTCGGATATATCGGATTCAATTGTTCCCACTGGTTTTGTCCGATATAAGCGAAATCCGTTATATGCGTATACCGGAAAATGTCCGTTTTACGCATATATGGGATTTATATCCGGTATATGCGTAAATGGGATTTTATCCGTTATAAAAAGGCACTTCCTTGACTATGTTTCCAATGTACCTGGACGCGCAGGCAACGCTGCAAACGCTGCAAATGACGTCGTATAGCGGCCTGTCACGATTCGGCGAATCGGAGCGCCACGATGCGGCCATCCGATATATGCGAGGGAAATTTCATGGAAATGCATTGGAACGGGACTGGAGATTTTGTCCGAAATAGGCGAAATCCGTTATAAAAAATCCGATATATGCAATGAATTTTTATTGGAAATGCATTACAGAAAAATCGGTTCTTTTTTATCTGTCCGTTGTAAGCGAATTTCCGATATATCCGAGGTTTACTGTATAATATAATATTACAATTTTAGATAAAACTGTCTTGTTTTCATTACTTTCCACTACTGTGCTGTGTTGTCGTATTGCAATCAACCCTAACAAAATATTAAGAAAATGTCTCGATTATGTTTACTTGGTCTATTTTAAAAGACAAAAAAATCAATAAAATGTCAGGTGAAAAACCATCAGGTATTATTATTATTTGCCCAATTAAAAAAAAAAAAAATGAGGTTCTCATTGGGAGTGACCAGGATAGATAGGATCAGGAACAAGGTACATTACATGTTAGAGGCCTTGGTGGGACAACATTGACAAGCAAGTCATTATTTTGTAAAATGGCACCAGATTTAAATTAAATTAAAGTAAATAAAATTAAGTTGAATTTAAATTAAATTAAATTAAATTAAATTAAATTAAATTAAATTAAATTAAATTAAATTAAATTAAATTAAATTAAATTAAATTAAATTAAATTAAATTAAATTAAATTAAATTAAATTAAATTAAATTAAATTAAATTAAATTAAATTAAAATCTGGTGCCATTTTACAAAATAATGACTTGCTTGTCAATGTTGTCCCACCAAGGCCTCTAACATGTAATGTACCTTGTTCCTGATCCTATCTATCCTGGTCACTCCCAATGAGAACCTCATTTTTTAAATTAAATTAAATTAAATTAAATTAAATTAAATTAAATTAAATTAAATTAAATTAAATTAAATTAAATTAAATTAAATTAAATTAAATTAAATTAAATTAAATTAAATTAAATTAAATTAAAAATAAATACATTTAGCGAGTGAAGATTGCTTTTTATAGTTATTATCCCATATTCCCAAACAATAAGTAAGATATGGTAGAACCAGAGAGCAATAAAGAGTGTGGAGTCATTTCTGATTGAGAACAAATTTTTTGCTTTGTTACTGAATACTGAAATATTTCTGTCCACCTTATGTTGTATATTTGTAATATGATGTTTCCAGCTCATATTTTCATTTATTGTGATCGCCAGAAATGTATTTTCGTTCACTCTTTCAATGTCTACACCGTCTATTTGTATTTGCTGGTACGTGTCCTTTCTGCTGATTTTAGTTTGGTCCAAAGAATTAATGAGGACCTTCAAATTTTAAATTAAAAAAACTTATATAAATGAATAAAGAAAGGCATATGCATACAGAATTTAACCTTTTTTTCATCCCCACCTCCACCGCAGGTACGCCCTCCAAGAGAACACAAGGTCAGACTCTACCTCATCACACAGCGAAAGGCTGCTACGAATGCTAATAAAGTTGGAGTCAATCAAATTGGAAAGTGGTCTTTTGGCAATTCGTGGCTTTAAAATTAAAAATCTTGTTGTGCATTCAGAGCGTCACTCCGACTCTCCTACACAGTCCAGGTCTTCTTCTGGGACTTGGGACTGAGACGCTCTTGTTGTTGTCCACTGAAGAAAGGACATTTGGACACATAGCCTCTGTAAAAACATCTATTATTATTTAGAACAGGGGTCTCAAACTCAATTTACTTGGGGGCCACTGGAGCTCGGGTCTGGGTGAGACTGGGCCGCATCAGGTTTTCAAAAAAAAAACAAAAAAAACGCATTTATTAAAAACAAAAACATTAAAAAAACGTTGCTTTGGTTCCGATTTTCTACAATAAAAGCTCTGATAAAACATTCCACTGTTCTCAAATATCTTGATTTTTATTTTTCTACACAAAATAAGATGAAAAATAAATAAACAAATCAAGAATAAAGAAAATCAATCAGTAATAAATAAATATAATAATGATAATAAAACACCAAATAATAAAAACTTAAGAAAGCACATATAGTTGGTGGGTAGACAAATTATTTTTTTCATATTAAAATGAACAAAGCATTATTAGAGCCCTGTAGACATGACAAAACACGACTATAGTCACATTTATACTCTTTTTATTTACAACATATTGCGCAACTGCAGGGTCTTGAGACACATGCTAACTCGCAAACTAGAGAGCTAGCCACCTAAACGGTAGCCTTCGAGTTATTTCCTTTCAACTTAAATAGCCCAAAACTTACCACTTCCACACGGATAGGGAGGATAACTATTAACAGTTATTTAACCTTTAAAATGAACATGAATCAAACAGTAATAATTTTTTCTGGGTACATGATACCATACAGCATCCATATCAAACTAACATTAAACTTTCATATCAAGGCGGGGGCCTCAAACTAGTGTCCTGCGGGCCACATTTGGCCCGCGGGCCGCGTGTTTGAGACCACTGACCTAACCGGTAGCCTTCAAGTTATTTCCTTTCAACTTAAATAGCCAAAAACTTACCACTTCCACACGGATAGGGAGGATAACTATTAACAGTTATTTAACCTTTAACATGAACATGAATCAAACGTAATAATTTTTTCTGGGTACATGATACCATACAGCATCCATATCAAACTTTGCGCGGGCCGCACTAACATTAAACTTTCATATCAAGGCGGGGGGCGTCAAACTAGCGTCCTGCGGGCCACATTTGGCCCGCGTGTTTGAAACCCCTGACCTAAACGGTAGCCTTCAAGTTATTTCCTTTCAACTTAATTAGCCAAAAACGTACCACTTCCACACGGATAGGGAGGATAACTATTAACAGTTATTTAACCTTTAACATGAACATGAATCAAACAGTAATAATTTTTTCTGGGTACATGATACCATACAGCATCCATATCAAACTTAACATTAAACTTTCATATCAAGGCGGGGGGCCTCAAACTAGTGTCCTGCGGGCCACATTTGGCCCGCGGGCCGCGTGTTTGAGACCCCTGACCTAAACGGTAGCCTTCAAGTTATTTCCTTTCAACTTAAATAGCCAAAAACTTACCACTTCCACACGGATAGGGAGGATAACTATTAACAGTTATTTAACCTTTAACATGAACATTAATCAAACGTAATAATCATTTCTGGGTACATGATACCATACAGCATCCATATTAAACTTTCATAGGCGGGCCTCAAACTAGTGTCCTGCGGGCCACATTTGGCCCGCGGGCCGCGTGTTTGAGACCCCTGATTTAGAAGGATGATGTGCATGTAGCGTTCCTCAGTTGTAAAGTATTGGTGTATATAAATATTACTATTGGTCAGTGTATCACCCGATATGAACACATATGTGCTCTTTGCGCTGTGGCATATTATTAATCGTATTTTTTTAGGGGGGGGGGGATTAGTAACAAAAACCGTCTTAAAGATGTGATCCCTCGGAGGGGGTGCTGGATACTGCTTGTGTTACTGTCAGCTCGGCTTCGGAGGCACACTTGTTGTAACATGACACAACGAGGAGCACCCAATGAATACCACTGAATACTTTTGGCGACGTACTGCAGTCTAGCAGAGAAATCTCGTTTAGAAACTGCATTTTAATTAACTTATTTGAACAAAAAGGAAGACTGCGTGATGGCACTCAAAGTGGCTTTTACTGCCGTAGAAATTAATTATAAATTACATAATGTCCTTCAGAGTCAAAACATCAAAAAATTATACTATAAAGCTCTTACCTTAATGCATTAAAGGGGACTTATTATGATGCTCATTTTTTGGCCTTTTTTGGACTCCTATAGAGCAGTGACACACAATAACCAGCAAAGAAAGCATTCTAGTTCTTCCGGAATCTGCACCTATTCAGCTGTATTTCTTTTGGCCAAAAAATAAAAACATAAACATTTTTTTTCTGTGCATTCTAATGCGAGAAAATGACTTAATATGAGCTAGCTAACAACAGATGACGGATGGAAAAATTTGAAAAAAATTAAAATATATATTTTAATTTCTTTCAAATTTTTTCAAACCCAAAACCCCAAAAAATCAAAAAACATAACAAACATTTTTTTTCTGTGCATTCCAATGCGAGAAAATGACTTAATATGAGCTAGCTAACAACAGATGACAGATGGAAAAATTTGAAAATAATTAAAATATATATTTTAATTTTTTTCAAATTTTTTCATTTTTTTCATGATTCAACTTTCTCCTTGCTGCATGAAGTTCATGACGTGAAAAAAAAAAAGAAAAAAACAAACTTTTTTTTCTGTGCATTCTAATGCGAGAAAATGACTTAATATGAGCTAGCTAACAACAGATGTCATGGGAAATATATACTAGCCCTCACAAAAAAATGTCAACATTTACATAACTGACTTGTTATTATTGTAGCAGCTAACACGAAAAACTGTTTTTATCTCGCAGACTAACGTGAAAAAATTTGAAAAAAATTTAAAAAATATATTTTACTGCTAAACTGAGCTGTAGTGGTTTTAAGTATGCTTTGCAAACGTTTGGTCACAGTTGATAAGCGGTGTGTTGGATTCTGAATCCGATCAGGAAGTGGAAGTTTCTCAAGAAAAAAAATACGAGAATTTAGAGTGGTTACTCACCCCCCCCCCCCCCCCCCCCCCACATTCTAATGCGAGAAAATGACTTAATATGAGCTAGCTAACAACAGATGCGATGAGAACTAGCCAGCCAAAAAATAGCCAAAAAAAAAAAAAACATAAACATTTTTTTTTCTGTGCATTCTAATGCGAGAAAATGACTTAATATGAGCTAGCTAACAACGGATGGAAAACATAACAAAAAAATTTTTTCTGTGCATTCTAATGTGAGAAAATGACTTAATATAAGCTAGCTAACAACAGATGGAAAACATAACAAAAAAATGTTTTCTGTGCATTCTAATGCGAGAAAATGACTTAATATGAGCTAGCTAACAACGGATGGAAAACATAACAAAAAAAATTTTTTTGTGCATTCTAATGCGAGAAAATGACTTAATATGAGCTAGCTAACAACGGATGGAAAACATAACAAAAAAATTTTTTTTGTGCATTCTAATGCGAGAAAATGACTTAATATGAGTTAGCTAACAACAGATGGAAAACATAACAAAAAATGTTTTTCTGTGCATTCTAATGCGAGAAAATGACTTAATATGAGCTAGCTAACAACGGATGGAAAACATAACAAAAAAAATTTTTTGTGCATTCTAATGCGAGAAAATGACTTAATATGAGCTAGCTAACAACAGATGGAACACATAACAAAAAAAATTTTCTGTGTATTCTAATGTGAGAAAATGACTTAATATGAGCTAGCTAACAACAGATGTGATGGGAACTAGCCAGCCAAAAAATAGCCAAAAAAAAACAAAAAACATAAACATTTTTTTTTCTGTGCATTCTAATGCGAGAAAATGACTTCATATGAGCTAGCTAAGTTTCTCAAGAAAAAAAAATACGTCTCTGAATGGTAACTAGCTTTAGCATTTTAGCGTCGGTAACGTGTTATGTGTTTTGCTGGACTACCAGTATGTAAAAAAAAAAAATCGTGTAGAGCCGCCAATTATGGAATTACCTGCATACCCCACTTCCTGTATGCTATTATGCTACACAAACAAGCGCTTTTGATTCAAGATTAACACAAAATAAAGAAAGTTAGCACACCGATAAACGGTTACGTCGGGCTTCAGCAAGTTTGTCGGCTAGTCCAGCTGCATAGTGGACTATGTTCACTAAACAGTCCGGTGTAAAATTCCGTTGACAGATTAAAATTTATTTATTTTTGCTGGTCGGGAATCGGGAACTCCAACCACTTGTATTTTGTATTTTGAAATTTCCCTGACAAACGTGTTAGGTGTTTTTTACGCAAAACGTGAAATGAATAATTGCATAATTATAAGCAGTAAGCGCATGTGCTTTGGGCTTGCCTCGCATCCAAACGAGGCAGATATGAAAACAAGTAGAGGTTCCACTTAAAAGGACATAATCAAAGACAAGAAGATAAAAGTGCATACACAAACATCGGCGAGTGAGCAGTAACGCGCTAACCCTTGAGCCAAACAACCAAAGCAGAGTCAAAAATATCAAATGAAAGAATAGTCCGGGTGTGTGTTTGTGTGTTTGTGTGTGTTTGTGTCAGAGAGAACGACACACACCTCGTTAAACCGAGATTCCCATTCCGTCATGTCGCAACCTTTGGGACAACATTTGCTCTTCACCTTTCCTGACCACACAAACAAGCCCCCCGTGGGGAGCAGAAGGGAACACCCGCCCACCAAAAAGAACCTAATTAAGCCGGGCCAATGGCCACGGACGGTGATTACTGTGTAGTTCAGGGGTCGGCAACCTTTACTATGCAAAGAGCCATTTTACCCCCTTGCCCACTAAAGAAAACTAGCCTGGAGCCGCAAATGAACTGAATCGCATCCTGTCTGCTCATCCAATCACCAGTCAGAACTCAGTCAGGATGCATTCATGGTCTCACACAAAGTTGGATTTTTTTCAACTCATTACAAAGACGTGCATTTTCCACACTCGGGTGTTTAAAAAATATTGCAAATGGAGCCACAACAAAGAGGCTGAAGAGCCACATGCAGCTCTGGAGCCGCAGGTTGCTGACCCCTGGTGTAGTTGTTTCTAATGAAGAAGAAAGCCGCCGCCACTGTGTGTGTGTGTGTATGTTGTCAACGTGTGGCGGTCAGCTTCACGGAGCTGTCGGCCGTAATGAGACCGCCATGACATCGCCGAAGCAACACTCTTTTTTTTTTTTTTATAACCGCAGAAACTACGGTGGGGTAAATAGAAAATCATCACATTAAATTGCTTTTTTTTGATAAAGACTTTTTTACGCTAAGAATGTTCACGTAACTCCTTTTCTCGGCGGATTGATACACATATGCTAGCTCTGACAACAACAACAACAAAAAAAATGAAATAAAATAAAATAAAATAAAATAAAATAAAAAAGACATGTGGAACTGTGAACTAATTATTTGATCATTCAATTGTAATCTGATCCATACCAAAATAAAATAATAATAATAATAATTTTAAAAAATAATTTTAAAAATTTAATTATATTAGGAAAGCAGGAGGTGAACAAATGTAATAGTTACAGATTGGATACCAGTTGGAGGGGTAGGATTTAATAAGCTTTGCTTCTTCCTACTCCTTTTGGACATGTGGAACTGGGAACTGATTATGGGATGCACTCAATTGGAATCTGATGCATACCAAAATAAAAATTAAAAAAAATAAAATTAAAATAAAAAAAAATATAAAAAAAATAATTTTAAAAAATAAATTATATTAGGAACTATATATATGTATATATATATATATATATATATATATATATATATATATATATATATATGTGTATATTAGGGGGAAAAACCCAACAAACCTTAAACTGTATTATGGAAAGCAGGAAGTGAACAAATGTAACAGTTACTGATTGTAAAAGTACCAGATGGAGGGGTAGGATTTAATAAGCTTTGCTTCTTCCTACTCCTTTTGGACATGTGGAACTGGGAACTGATTATGGGATGCACTCAATTGGAATCTGATGCATGTTCAAATGAAATAAAACCATTACCATTACCATTACCATTAACTAGAACTGTGCCTGTGGTCTTCCATTTCCTGACCATGTTCCCCAGAGCGGAACCTGACAGCTGAAATCTCTGAGCTAGCTTTTTGTATCCTTCTCCTACACCATGATGTTGAACAATGTTTGCTTTCAGGTTATTTGACAGTTGTTTTGAGGCGACCATAGTGCTTTTGGCCGCCTTAAATACCCTTTCTTATGGTTGGCTTCACTTATGTAAGCAGGCCGAGGGTCGGGTGCAAATGCATGAAATAGGAAGGAAAAAAACTGTGATATTAATTATCAACCACTTTATTAATTTGCTAATAATTACAACAGTAACACTTGTCCCTTTTAACTCCCACTCCCCTTGGCCGAGAGGGCGACATGCAGGGATATTGTCTTGCTCCTGGCTGCTCATTGTGGTGCTCAGCCATCCTTGTTGTGTAGTCAAGGGAATGGAGGGAGGGTGTGGGTCACACAGAGGCTGGGTAAACAGTGGTTGTGCAAAATGTTTTTTTTTTTTCTTCCATGGGCTCTGTATACCCGGGTAATGGAGGCAGTAATGGAGTTTACTCAGTCTCAGGTAATCTCCGAGCTGTGAACCCAGCAGCTGCTGCTGTTCTTCTCCGCCACAGTGCTCAATTCCACAGTAGGTGCTCGTCACCCATGCTGTCCCCGCATGTGTGCCTGTTTTCTGGAAGATGTGTCATAAAAAAAATGGGACACACATCCAAAATGAGGTGTGTGTGTGTGTGTGTGGTAGGAGCCTGCTAAGAAAAATAAATGTGTTTGGATGTTCTAGGCCACCTTTGGGAGGGGGGGATGGTGGCTAGGAATGAACTTATGTGGACCGATTTCCCAGATACAGTTTCTTTATGTGGGTTACACACATTTAGAGTGGTTACTCATCCCCCCCGGGCCTCCACACACAACACACAGTGATGGGAAATAGCCAGCCAAAAAATAGCCAAAAAAAAAAAAACATAAAAAATCATTTTTGTGACTTAAAATGACTTAATATGAGCTAGCTAACAGATGCGATGGGAAATAGCCAGCCAAAAAAATAGCCAAAAAATATATATATAACATTTTTTTTCTGTGCATTCTAATGCGAGAAAATGACTTAATATGAGCTAGCTAACAACAGATGGAAAACATAACAATTTTTTTTTCCTGTGCATTCTAATGCGAGAAAATGACTTAATATGAGCTAGCTAACAACAGATGGAAAACATAACAAAAAAAAAATTTCTGTGCATTCTAATGCGAGAAAATGACTTAATATGAGCTAGCTAACAACAGATGGAAAACATAACAAAAAAAATGTTTTCTGTGCATTCTAATGCAAGAAAATGACTTAATATGAGCTAGCTAACAACAGGTGGAAAACATAACAAAAAATTGTTTTCTGTGCATTCTAATGCGAGAAAATGACTTAATATGAGCTAGCTAACAACGGATGGAAAACATAACAAAAAAATTTTTTTTGTGCATTCTAATGCAAGAAAATGACTTAATATGAGCTAGCTAACAACAGATGGAAAACATAACAAAAAAAATTCTGTGCATTCTAATGCGAGAAAATGACTTAATATGAGCTAGCTAACAACAAATGGAAAACATAACAAAAACATTGTTTTCTGTGCATTCTAATGCGAGAAAATGACTTAATATGAGCTAGCTAACAACAGATGGAAAACATAACAAAAAAAAATTCTGTGCATTCTAATGCGAGAAAATGACTTAATATGAGCTAGCTAACAACGGATGGAAAGCATAACAAAAAAATTGTTTTCTGTGCATTCTAATGCGAGAAAATGACTTAATATGAGCTAGCTAACAACAGATGGAAAACATAACAAAAAAAAATTTCTGTGCATTCTAATGCGAGAAAATGACTTAATATGAGCTAGCTAACAACGGATGGAAAACATAACAAAAATTTTTTTTTGTGCATTCTAATGCGAGAAAATGACTTAATATGAGCTAGCTAACAACAGATGGAAAACATAACAAAAAAACATTTTCTGTGCATTCTAATGCGAGAAAATGACTTAATATGAGCTAGCTAACAACGGATGGAAAACATAACAAAAAAAAAATTCTGTGCATTCTAATGCGAGAAAATGACGTAATATGAGCTAGCTAACAACGGTGGAAAACATAACGAAAAAATTTTTTTTTGTGCATTCTAATGCGAGAAAATGACTTAATATGAGCTAGCTAACAACAGGTGGAAAACATAACAAAAAAATTTTTTTTTGTGCATTCTAATGCGAGAAAATGACTTAATATGAGCTAGCTAACAACGGATGGAAAACATAACAAAAAATTGTTTTCTGTGCATTCTAATGCGAGAAAATGACTTAATATGAGCTAGCTAACAACAGATGGAAAACATAACAAAAAAATTGTTTTCTGTGCATTGTAATGCGAGAAAATGACTTAATATGAGCTAGCTAACAACAGATGGAAAACATAACAAAAAAAATTTTCTGTGCATTCTAATGCGAGAAAATGACTTAATATGAGCTAGCTAACAACAGATGTCATGGGAAATATATAGCCCTCACAAAAAAAATGAAATAGCCATCACCTTTTATAGAACGCGTGCTTGTTATTTATATGTATTTATCTGCTGGTGTTCTTTTTTCTTATCCACTCTGTCAAGGTCTCCTTGTCACTCACTCATTCATTCAGTCGTTCATTTATTTATTCCCCCCTTTTTTCCTGTACCGTAATACACAGCGACGGGAAGTGGCAAATGAAAAATAGATCGCCTTGGATACAACACGTATTTCTTCAGTTTTTTTGTATTTGTTTCATTTTCTCTGTCTCTCACTCGCTCGCCGGATAGGAGCTTTGACATTATCCCCATGAAGGCCAGGGGGCTTATTGTGAGAAGAGTAGGAAAGAAGAAGTTAGTGAGAGACGTACAAAAGAGTTAGTGGAACAAAAGGTCACGCTGAAACTTACGGTACATACTTTATCGGAATGCCTGGTGGATTTTTCTCATGCAAATGTTTTATTTTTAGACGAATGGGAACGGCCGTATGACTTAAGTTCCTTTCACTATTAATGGAATTAGATTAAAATTAGATTAAATGAAAAAAAATAAAAAAAATAAAAATAAAAATAATAATAGTTAGCATAAACTGATTTTCAAAATAAAATAATATAATAACAAAAAAGAAAAAAATTACATTAAATGTTATTTTTGCTCTGGATTAGCCTGCTGCTGTGTTTAAGGAACAGATGAGTTCCATTCACTATTAATGGAATTAGATTAAAATTAGATTAAATGAAAAAAAATAAAAAATAAAAATAATAATAATAATAGTTAGCATAAACTGATTTTGAAAATAAAATAATATAATAACAAAAAAGAAAAAAATTACATTAAATGTTATTTTTGCTCTGGATTAGCCTGCTGCTGTGTTTAAGGAACAGATGACGTGGCCTCTGGTGCGCATTTAAAGGCAATGAGAGGCGTTTGTTTGATCGGTTAAGATGACACTCGGCTGTGTTAAACCCTCTCGCGCCTTCTCTCCTACTTTTTTGAGGGAGGGAGGGAGGGAGGGAGGCGTGGGTGCGCGGCGCTGCGCCGGACTGCGCTGCTCACAAAAATTGCAGAGCTGGAAAATTGAAACTCATTTTGATTTATTGTGTGGTTAATTGATTTATTGATGATCATGACGGGCCAACCGATACCGACAGATTCTGCGAGTAACTGCTACAACATGTCTTTCTTTTCCTTTACTAACATATAATATAATAATTAATTAATTAATTAATAATAAATAATTATAATAATAATTGCCAGGAAGCACAAATCAAAGGAAATAAAAGTGGAATTGGTGCAGATTCTGCAAAATCTAAAAACTTTTCTGTGTGGGTTATTGTGTGGAGCTGCTCTATAGGAACCACAACATTAATACAAAAGGGTTGGAAAATGAGCATAATACTGTAGGTCCCCTTTCAATTGCTCTGTGTTAACACTTTTGATGCAACTAATCAGTAATACTCTCTTAGTACTTTTTTACCTCCCTCTAATACTCAATGCATTGCTCCCTGCTGTCAATCATTTCTCACCGCCGGTTCTCGTTCCTCATTGAATTGCATCTACCTCCCTCACGTTCCTCTGTGGGACTTGTAAGAGCAAAGTGGGAGCAAGAGCACAAGGACGTCAGCTGTAATTACCTTATTTGTTGCAATCATAAGCTACTTAGTATTTACAAGGCGAATCTTTCCAATCATAATCATATCTTCGACCTTTGTTACCTCATTCATATTACCACTACACATCCTGCAGGCCCGCGCAAGTTTGATATGGATGCTGTATGGTATCATGTACCCAGAAAAAATTATTACGTTTGATTCATGTTCATGTTAAAGGTTAAATAACTGTTAATAGTTATCCTCCCTATCCATGTGGAAGTGGTAAGTTTTTGGCTATTTAAGTTGAAAGGAAATAACTTGAAGGCTACCGTTTAGGTCGCTAGCTCTCTAGTTTGCGAGTTAGCATGTGTCTCAAACACACGGCCCGCGGGCCAAATGTGGCCCGCAGGACACTAGTTTGAGTCCCCAGCTTTGATATGAAAGTTTAATGTCAGTGCGGCCCGCGCAAGTTTGATATGGATGCTGTATGGTATCATGTACCCAGAAAAAATGATTACGTTTGATTCATGTTCATGTTAAAGGTTAAATAACTGTTAATAGTTATCCCCCCTATCCGTGTGGAAGTGGTAAGTTTTTGGCTAATTAAGTTGAAAGGAAATAACTTGACGGCTACCGTTTAGGTCAGGGGTCTCAAACATGCGGCCCGCGGGCCAAATGTGGCCCGCAGGACACTAGTTTGAGGCCCCCGCCTTGATATGAAAGTTTAATGTTAGTGCGGCCC
The DNA here is from genome assembly GCF_030265055.1 of Doryrhamphus excisus. Classification (NCBI taxonomy): domain Eukaryota; kingdom Metazoa; phylum Chordata; class Actinopteri; order Syngnathiformes; family Syngnathidae; genus Doryrhamphus; species Doryrhamphus excisus. The sequence continues at coordinate 20,331,971 of NC_080475.1, read as the reverse complement.
GCGCAAGTTTGATATGGATGCTGTATGGTATCATGTACCCAGAAAAAAATTATTACGTTTGATTCATGTTCATGTTAAAGGTTAAATAACTGTTAATAGTTATCCTCCCTATGCGTGTGGAAGTGGTAAGTTTTTGGCTATTTAAGTTGAAAGGAAATAACTTGAAGGCTACCGTTTAGGTCGCTAGCTCTCTAGTTTGCGAGTTAGCATGAGTTAGCATGAGTTAGCATGAGTTAGCATGTTCATTTTAATGTGAAAAAAATCATTTGTCGACCCACCAACTATATGTGCTTTCTTAAGTTTTTATTATTTGCCCTTTTATTATTATTATTATATTTACTTATTACTGATTGATTGATTCTTTATTCTTGATTTGTTTATTTATTTTTCATCTTATTTTGTGTAGAAAAATAAAAAATTAAGTTATTTGAGAACAGTGGAATGTTTTATCAGAGCTTTTCTTGTAGAAAATTGGAACCAAAGCGACGTTTTTTTAATTTTTTTGTTTTTAATAAATGCATTATTTTTGTTTTGTTTTTTTTTTAAACCTGATGCGGCCCAGTCTCACCCAGTGGCCCCCAAGTAAATTGAGTTTGAGACCCCTGCTTTAAGGGCTGCACGGTGCTCGAGTGGTTAGCACGGTGGCCTCACAGCTAGGAGACCCGAGTTCAATTCCACTCTCGGTTATCTCTGTGTGGAGTTTGCATGTTCTCCCCGTATTCCGGTTTCCTCCAACATTCCAAAAAAAAAAAACATGCTAGGTTAATTAGCGACTCCAAATTGTCCATAGGTATGAATGTGAGTGTGAATGGTTGTTTGTCTATATGTGCCCTGCGATTGGCTGGCCACCAGCCTCTCGCCTGATGACAGCTGGGATAGGCTCCAGCACGGATAAGCGGTATAAATGAATGGCTTGGTGCCGATGTTGCCCACTAGACTGAGCCTAGACTGGGTTTTAACTGGCAGACTATTGAATAAAAAAATAAAATTATATAAAAATAAAATTACACAGCCAAGAAAAACACCAACTTCATCTTAAAACCAACAAAAAAAATAAGGAATCTGATATTTAAAATCTTGGAGATGTGCCCCTTCACTATGGTGGGTTCATGTATTTGTGCAATAAATGAAACAATTGCAATTATTTGTATTTTTAGCAATATTGCTATCATATTAAAATGTATTTTAATAACTGGAAATGTTCACAAGTGGTCATTTTTTTTCCCCGCAAATAGATGTGCGGCTCTGCCACATTGATGATGCCCATACCTGTTGGTGCGGTGAGGTCTGCTTCTCTTCAGCTGATCTCCCTCCTCATCGCCAGTCCGCTATCCGAGACAAGACCAAGGCTCGCATCCCGACCCCCTCATCCGCTATTTACCACGGCTGCTGGGCTTCTATGTGTATACTTGGACGGCAAAGTTCCACCCCAAACATCCACTTCCACAGTCGAGCTGCGGGGACTCCTTGTCAACAGGGATTCCCGTCACGGAGGTCTGCGCAGTCTTCCCCGGAAAAGGGTCCGCGCAAAGTTCCGCTCCTCTTTTCCACTTTGGATGGATTCAAGGAAACTTAGTTGCAGGGACAAGGAAACATGATGAAGAAATCCATGTTAAGGTTTTTGTCGCGGCGAGAATCCTTTATCCTCCCGGATGACGAGGACGCGTCGGGACAGATGTGCGCTGCTGTTGGAGTCAGACGGACTGTTAGTGCGCAACCGGACTGCCCTCCTGCAGGATCAACAGCGGGACTATGTGGCAGCTGCGAAAGGGGAGCAGCGCCCTCTAGCGGTTGAATGCTGAAATAACTGTTCAGAATACACTAAAGCAGGGGTCTCAAACTCAATTTATTTAGGGGCCACTGGAGCTAGGGTCTGGGTGAAAAAAAAATATATATATATATTAAAAATAAAAATATAATAAAAATATTAATAAATATTAATTCTTTTAAATATTAATAAATATATATAATATAATAGTCTTCAATGCTTCTGCTATACCCTCCACTTTTTCAGTGCTTTGGTTCACTGAATAAAACATTCAATTATTATAAATTATTATAAATTATGATAAATTATTTTTTATTTATTATTAAATTATTAAATAAATGTTCAATGTTAATTTTTATTTTTCAACACAAAATAAGATGGAAAAATAAATAAGAAAATCAAAAAACAAATGAAACAAATTAACAAATTCAACTTTCATATCAAGGCGGGGGCCTCAAACTCACGGCCCGCGGGCCGCCCCTGCACTAAAGTATTGTATATAGTATAGTTTCCAAAGTACAAAAACACACATAAAGACTAATTTTCAGGGGGGGAGGCAAACACAGGCAATTGCCTGCGTATGAACGCACATTGTGTTCTGCGTCCTTGTGTTGTATTACAGCAGTCTATCAGTATCTGTATCAGTATCTGTTTGTTATTGTATTTATGTACTACTGCTACCACATCACGTATGAACGCACATTGTGTTCTGCGTCCTTGTGTTGTATTACAGCAGTCTATCAGTATCTGTATCAGTATCTGTTTGTTATTGTATTTATGTACTACTGCTACCACATCACGAATGAACGCACATTGTGTTCTGCGTCCTTGTGTTGTATTACAGCAGTCTATCAGTACTCTGTTGTATTTGTTTGTTATTGTATTTATGGACTACTGCTACCACGTCAAGTATGAATGCACATTGTGTTCTACGTGCTTGTGTTGTATTACAGCAATCTATCAGTATCTCTATCAGTATCTGTTTGTTATTGTATTTATGGACTACTGCTACCACGTCACGTATGAACGCACATTGTGTTCTGCGTCCTTGTGTTGTATTACAGCAGTCTATCAGTACTCTGTTGTATCTGTTTGTTATTGTATTTATGGACTACTGCTACCACGTCAAGTATGAACGCACATTGTGTTCTACGTCCTTGTGTTGTATTACAGCAGTCTATCAGTACTCTGTTGTATCTGTTTGTTAATGTATTTATGGACTACTGCTACCACGTCAAGTATGAATGCACATTGTGTTCTACGTGCTTGTGTTGTATTACAGCAGTCTATCAGTATCTGTATCAGTATCTGTTTGTTATTGTATTTATGGACTACTGCTACCACATTATGTATGAACGCACATTGTGTTCTGCGTCCTTGTGTTGTATTACAGCAGTCTATCAGTACTCTGTTGTATTTGTTTGTTATTGTATTTATGGACTACTGCTACCACGTCAAGTATGAACGCACATTGTGTTCTACGTCCTTGTGTTGTATTACAGCAATCTATCAGTATCTGTATCAGTATCTGTTTGTTATTGTATTTATGTACTACTGCTACCACATCACATATGAACGCACATTGTGTTCTACGTCCTTGTGTTGTATTACAGCAGTCTATCAGTAGACTTCTTACACTGGGAAGTATTCAATGTGCGGGCAAAGCAGCTCTGTCAAAAGCAATCAACATGTTCTTGCCATGTGTTAGCCAAAATGCGTAGAAAAATATGATTTTTTTTCAAAATGCGTATTGATGTGGACATAGTCTTACTCGGTATTGAATCGGGAATCACATCATTTATCAGAGACTGTAATTGAAGTTGAAAAGCAGAGTTGCCTCAGCAAAAGACGACTTGACAGCAACGGGGCGCAACCTGCCAGCTCATCTTTTTCCTCTTGTCTGTTTCTCCTTTTCCCTTTTTTCACTCCAAGATGTAAATGTTCAAACGGCCTTATCCCTTCAAAGCCGCAATAAGCTTGAAAGGCCAGTCTCCTCCTGCATCGCTAATTGATGGTCTTGCATCTCAGCGTGAATGTCCAATGAGTCCTGCTTGGGGCTCTCATTAGCGGCGACGACGCCACAGTGAGCTGCAGTAAATTTACATTTCAGATATTCAAGACCCACGCTACGCTGATCTTCTCGTTCAAATTATGACTTTGAATTACAATTATCATTGCAATTTTCTAAAAATAGCGAAATTCCTCAATTTTTTATTGTGTTGAACTAATTTTGCATTTACATATTGTCATTTTGACCTATTACATAACCAGCCTACAACATGCTCCAAATTGAACCGAAGTAGTGTAATATTTTTTGTGCTACGTTTGTGCTGTTTTGTGGAGTTAAAATAAAAAAAAAATTCTTATTACAGTTATTACAGTTTATTACATAGGTCAAACAAAGGTCACCCAGCCCCCCAACATGCTCCAAATTGAACCAAAGTAGTGCCATTTTTTTGTGCTAGGTTTGTGCTGGTTTGTGCTGGTTTGTGCTGGTTTGTGCGGTTAAATTGACCATTTGTGCTGTTTTTGTTATTGAGTTATTAATGATTTAAGTTTTGGCCTATTACATAACCAGCCCTCAACATGCTCCAAATTGAACCGAAATAGTGTCATTTTTTTGTGCTACGTTTGTGCTGTTTTGTGGAGTTAAAATTTAAAAAAAAAATCTTATTACAGTTTATTACATAGGTCAAACAAAGGTCACCCAGCCCCCCAACATGCTCCAAATTGAACCAAAGTAGTGCCATTTTTTTGTGCTAAGTTTGTGCTAGGTTTGTGCTGGTTTGTACAGTTAAATTGACCATTTGTGCTGTTTTTGTTATTGAGTTATTAATGATTTAAGTTTTGGCCTATTACATAACCAGCCCTCAACATGCTCCAAATTCAACCGAAGTAGTGTCATTTTTTGTGCTACGTTTGTGCTGTTTTGTGGAGTTAAAATTTAAAAAAATTTATTCTTTGTTTATGAGTTATTGCAGAGTTATTACAGTTTATTACATAGGTCAAACAAAGGTCACCCAGCCCACCAACATGCTCCAAATTTAACCAAAGTAGTGCCATTTTTTTGTGCTAGGTTTGTGCTGGTTTGTGCTAGTTTGTGCGGTTAAATTTACCATTTGTGCTGTTTTTGTTATTGAGTTATTAATGATTTATGTTTTGGCCTATTACATAACCAGCCCCCAACATGCTCCAAATTGAACCGAAGTAGTGTCATTTTTTTGTGCTACGTTTGTGCTGTTTTGAAAAAAAATTGCATTTTTTTTTGCTTTGTTTTTTACATAAGTCAAACAAAGGTCACCCAGCCCCCCAACATGCTCCAAATTGAACCAAAGTAGTGCCATTTTTTTGTGCTAGGTTTGTGCTGGTTTGTGCTAGTTTGTGCGGTTAAATTGACCATTTGTGCTGTTTTTGTTATTGAGTTATTAATGATTTAAGTTTTGGCCTATTACATAACCAGCCCCCAACATGCTCCAAATTGAACCGAAGTAGTGTCATTTTTTTGTGCTACGTTTGTGCTGTTTTGTGGAGTTAAAATTAAAAAAAAATTCTTATTACAGTTTATTACATAGGTCAAACAAAGGTCACCCAGCCCCCCAACATGCTCCAAATTGAACCAAAGTAGTGCCATTTTTTGTGCTAGGTTTGTGCTAGGTTTGTGCTAGGTTTGTGCTGGGTTTGTGCTGGTTTGTGCGGTTAAATTGACCATTTGTGCTGTTTTTGTTATTGAGTTATTAATGATTTAAGTTTTGGCCTATTACATAACTAGCCCCCAACATGCTCCAAATTGAACCGAAGTAGTGTCATTTTTTTGTGCTACGTTTGTGCTGTTTTGAAAAAAAAATTGCATTTTTTCTGCTTTGTTTTTTACATAAGTCAAACAAAGGTCACCCAGCCCCCCAACATGCTCCAAATTGAACCAAAGTAGTGCCATTTTTTTTTGCTAAGTTTGTGCTAGGTTTGTGCTGGTTTGTGCGGTTAAATTGACCATTTGTGCTGTTTTTGTTATTGAGTTATTAATGATTTAAGTTTTGGCCCTTTACATAACCAGCCCCCAACATGCTCCAAATTGAACCGAAGTAGTGTCATTTTTTTGTGCTACGTTTGTGCTGTTTTGTGGAGTTAAAATTAAAAAAAAAATTCTTATTACAGTTTATTACATAGGTCAAACAAAGGTCACCCAGCCCCCCAACATGCTCCAAATTGAACCAAAGTAGTGCCATTTTTTTGTGCTAGGTTTGTGCTAAGTTTGTGCTAGGTTTGTGCTAGGTTTGTGCTGGGTTTGTGCTGGTTTGTGCGGTTAAATTGACCATTTGTGCTGTTTTTGTTATTGAGTTATTAATGATTTAAGTTTTGGCCTATTACATAACTAGCCCCCAACATGCTCCAAATTGAACCGAAGTAGTGTCATTTTTTTGTGCTACGTTTGTGCTGTTTTGAAAAAAAAATTGCATTTTTTTCTGCTTTGTTTTTTACATAAGTCAAACAAAGGTCACCCAGCCCCCCAACATGCTCCAAATTGAACCAAAGTAGTGCCATTTTTTTTTGCTAAGTTTGTGCTAGGTTTGTGCTGGTTTGTACGGTTAAATTGACCATTTGTGCTGTTTTTGTTATTGAGTTATTAATGATTTAAGTTTTGGCCTATTACATAACCAGCCTACAACATGCCCCCAAATTGAACCGAAGTAGTGTCATTTTTTTTGTGCTACGTTTGTGCTGTTTTGTGGAGTTAAAATTAAAAAAAAATTCTTATTACAGTTTATTACATAGGTCAAACAAAGGTCACTCAGCCCCCCAACATGCTCCAAATTGAACCAAAGTAGTGCCATTTTTTTGTGCTAGGTTTGTGCTAAGTTTGTGCTAGGTTTGTGCTGGTTTGTGCTAGTTTGTGCGGTTAAATTGACCATTTGTGCTGTTTTTGTTGTTGAGTTATTATTGATTTAAGTTTTGGCCTATTGCATAACCAGCCCACCAACATGCTCTAAAATGAACCAAAGTAATGTCATTTTTTTGTGTTAGGTTTGTGCTGGTTTGTGCGGTTAAATTGACCATTTGTGCTGTTTTTGTTATTGAGTTATTAATGATTTAAGTTTTGGTCTATTACATAACCAGCCCCCAACATGCTCCAAATTGAACCGAAGTAGTGTCATTTTTTGTGCTACGTTTGTGCTGTTTTGTGCAGTTAAAATTAACATTTGTGCTGCTTTTGTTTTTGGTTTTGGCCTATTACATAATCATCCCCCTCAAACACTCTCAGAATCCAAAATAGTCAAATATTTGCCCTTCTTTGTTTGTGCTGTTTGTGCATTTAATATGTATGTTTGTGCTGTCATACTTGGAGTTATTGTGTGTAGTTATTGTGTGGTTATGATGGACCGTAAATTCAATAATGTGTTCCATGAGGTGTTCCATTTCGCCAAATATACCAACGCACAAACAAATGGAGGCGCAAAAACAGGAAATGCTCATATGACTATTTATTGACGATGTCACCTGCTGTCTCACTTGGGAAGCAAAGTGATGATGCTTTGACTTATCAGATGTCCACGTGTGAAAGGAGTCGGTTATCCTATACGTGCGCCATGATATGCACACCAGCTGGGAAGCGAGGGCAAGCGAGGGAGAGGCTGCACTGAAACCGGTTTCCATGGCTCTTTAAAACATTCAATAGTGAAGGTGAAGACGGCGGTATCGGTTTGTAATGCAGTATTTCTCAATGGCGTATTCTGACATGTATGAGATTGAATAAGTAAATGGATGACTTTTTTGAGATACATTGCTTTTATTTTTATTTTTATTTTTATTTTTATTTTTATTTTTATTTTTATTTTTATTTTTATTTTTATTTTTATTTTTATTTTTATTTTTATTTTTATTTTTATTTTTATTTTTTTATATTATTCTATATTTTTACTCTTCATTTAATGCCTATTTTTATTTTTATTTTTATTTTTATTTTTATTTTTATTTTTATTTTTATTTTTATTTTTATTTTTATTTTTATTTTTATTTTTATTTTTATTTTTATTTTTTTATTATATTATTATATATTTTTACTCTTCATTTAATGCCTGGGATTGTGTTCTTTTAACACTTGATCCTTGCCTGATGTTGTACTATAAACCTTCCCGTCATTTTAGCGTCAGTGCAGTGGGGTCATGTTTATGTTTGCCAATAAGCAAATGGATGACTTTTTCTGAGATACATTGCTATTATTTTTTTATTTTTATTTTTATTTTTATTTTTATTTTTATTTTTATTTTTATTTTTATTTTTATTTTTATTTTTATTTTTATTTTTATTTTTATTTTATTATTATATATTTGTACTCTTCATTTAATGCCTGGGATTGTGTTCTTTTAACACTTGATCCCTGCCTGATGCTGTACTATAAACCTTCCCATCATTTTAGCATCAGTGCAGTGGGGTCATGTTTATAACTTGTAGAACACAAACGCTATGATACAGGAGCCTGTCACAATACAGGATTTCGTTTTAGGAAACACAACACCCGTTGAAATCTGGGATTAGGTTTTTTTTTTTTTTTCCACAGTACTGATTCATGGACGGGCATATCTGTTGCTCCTTCTGTATTTTTAATCTTCTCCCACTCGTTTTCTCTCTCTTTCTCCTCCTTTACAGCGTGTCACCCTGTTTCTCTCTCCTTTTCTAAATCTCATAAAGAGCTTTAGTTCTTATCGGGATGGGATCAGACAGAAAAGGTTCTATTTGGGGGGTTGAAGAGAAATATTGCTGCAAAGGCGTTTTTGTCAACCATTGAAAGTATACTTCAGTTAGGAGAGCCCAAATGGAGAAGAATTGAAAGTTGAAAGGTTATTGGTAATGGTAATGGTAATGGTAATGGTAATGGTAATGGTAATGGTAATGGTTTTATTTCATTTGAACATGCATCAGATTCCAATTGAGTGCATCCCATAATCAGTTCCCAGTTCCACATGTCCAAAAGGAGTAGGAAGAAGCAAAGCTTATTAAATCCTACCCCTCCATCTGGTACTTTTACAATCAGTAACTGTTACATTTGTTCACTTCCTGCTTTCTATAATACAGTTTAAGGTTTTTTTGTTTTGTTTTTTTCCTAATATACATATATATCCATATATATATTTCCTAATATATATTTTTTATTTTAATTATTTTTTTTAATTTTATTATTATTAATATTATTTTTTTTTATTTTGGTATGGATCAGATTACAATTGAGTGCATCCCATAATCAGTTCCCAGTTCCACATATCCAAAAGGAGTAGGAAGAAGCAAAGCTTATTAAATCTTACCCCTCCATCTGGTACTTTTACAATCAGTAACGGTTACATTTGTTCACTTCCTGCTTTCTATAATACAGTTTAAGGTTTTTTTGTTTTGTTTTTTTTCCTAATATACATATATATACATATATATATTTCCTAATATATATATTTTTAATTTTAAGTATTTTGTTTTTAATTTTATTATTATTATTTATTTATTTATTTTTATTTTGGATCAGATTACAATTGAGTGCATCCCATAATCAGTTCCCAGTTCCACATGTCCAAAAGGAGTAGGAAGAAGCAAAGCTTATTAAATCCTACCCCTCCATCTGGTACTTTTACAATCAGTAACTGTTACATTTGTTCACTTCCTGCTTTCTATAATACAGTTTAAGGTTTTTTTGTTTTGTTTTTTTTTCCTAATATACATATATATATATACATATATATTTCCTAATATATATTTTTTTAATTTTAATTATTTTTTTTAATTTTTATCATTTTTTTTTTTATTTTTTTTTTTTATTTTGGTACGGATCAGATTCCAATTGAGTGCATCCCATAATCAGTTCCCAGTTCCACATGTCCAACAGGAGTAGGAAGAAGCAAAGCTTATTAAATCCTACCCCTCCATCTGGTACTTTTACAATCAGTAACTGTTACATTTGTTCACTTCCTGCTTTCCTAATATAGTTCAAGTTTTTTATTTGTTGTTTTTTTTTTGTCACGTACCAAAGTACTCGGTGATATGAGCATCCAATGCCATAATGGGTACCATAGTAAGTGCCAATATAGTGATATATATAGCACATCATGACTGGTTCAAGACTCTTCAAGCCTGACATGAAGTACTTACGGACAGCGACGGGTCTAAGAGAAGTTAAACTACTCCCGCGGCATTTCTCCGATGTCCGCGTGTAACCCAAAGAGACATCAGTGTGCAAGGCGAGGCCACTGAATCCAATTCAGTTCATTTGCCAGTGGGGGTTCCACACTGCATCCATTCATCCCTCCTTCCCCACCTGCTTCTCCCTTTCCACACTTCTCCAATCTCCTCAATTTCCCACATGACATCCACACATGAATAATGAGTTTGGGAGTTTGGCAGTTTGGGAGTATTTTATGGGAAGCAACAGGGGGAATTTATACCCAATCTTTCTCAGCTCCCAGAAGTGTATTTTACTCAGCTGATTACCGAGTAAAAAAAAGACACCACAGGGAGTCCAGATGAAAGACGCTTTGGAAAGAAAAAAAAAAACGCTTGTGTCTACATTCTCATTAGTAGGAGGTAGGAAATGATGGTGACTATAAATGTCAACTTATGGAGAAATTAGTCTTTTTTATTTGGTCAAGGTCTAGTTTACAAATCCCCCAAGTATACTCTACAGAAGTAAAGGAGCATGAACTAGTTCATATGGTTTCTGATTTAAAAAAAAAAAAAAAAAACCTTTCAAAGAGAAATAGAATTAAATCAACCATAAGGACAAAGCATATCATAATAACAGTCACCTTGTATTTGGGCGCCCTCTTGTGGTAAGACTTGGAAATTACTACACTGTAATATGACAGGAATAACAGTGCTGTAAAGTAATAGTGTGAATGCTTCCAGCATCAAATTGTTCAGCTCATTTGGGAATAAGTTTTTTTTATCTAAATATTCTAAATATATCTTTATATTTAATATTTCAAAATGTTCCTAAAGTGATGTCATCCAATAACCGTCAGGGGGAGGGAACGCTGGTACTCGCAACCAATGGGATTCTACGTTGCATTCAGTGAAATCGGACTATTTCCACTTTCCACTCCTATCACGTCAACATGGAGACAATTTTACGATCTGAAAAACAATATATTTAGAAAGACATTTTAATATTTAAAATGAGGAATGTTATTCATGGAAACATTCATTGACATTAACGGCAATTATTGTCTCGCGAACCAACATACGGAATGATAGCAAAGTTTACAAGTTGTAATTGAACGCAGCAACCGGGGAGGGTAATGCGTCTGATTTCTTCTGGGCTGTTTCATGCACACTGCCGCTGATACGCCTAGCCAAGCAAACACGGAACTCCTCCGAATTTGAAAGTCTTTTTTTCGGCGAAGGTAGGCGAAAAAAAACTCTTAAAAAGCCTAATAACTTACACAGACAAAAAGTGACTTTGAGGTCAAAATTGAACCGCGGCTGCTCTCTAGCTAGCTAGCAGCAGTACCTCGCTGACTTGTTGAAACCTGTTACTTTTTCCCAGAAGTTTCCCTCGGTTGGTGACTAATGCTTTTAAACGTTTCTTCGAAGTAATATTAACGCGTCATATTTTATTCCATAAGGTGTTTTTTTCCCTCTTAAACAGGTTAGACGTTAAAAGTTTAGCAGTACCTTGAACCCAACCCTGACACTACTAGCACGAGGAGCCTCATTTGATGACGTCACCGACGGTGAAATTTGGACAATAAAGTTACGATTGAACCAAAACATTGCGGTGGCTTGAAAATCCGACATTTCCGGTATAATATGGCTCTATATTTAGAATTTTCTGAACGAATTGAGTGACTGGACCATTGGGCTAGTTTGAAATAATGCTAAATTGTTTGTCCGGAGGAATCTGAGCCACCACACCCTTACTGTGCTGCTTGGCTCCAGTGATGCAGATACTTATGTCTCTTTTATGTGCCCACAGCAAAAATAATGTATTTCAATCAAGCTAAACCTGTATGCTACAAGTATCCACTCATTAATTTTCTCTGGTTCTACCATATCTTACTTATTGTGTGGAAATATGGGCTAATAACTATAAAAAGCAATCTTCACTCGCTAAATGTACTGCAAAAAAGGCCAGTAAGGATAATTCATAATGCCGCCTACAGAGAACATACTAACTCCTTATTTCTAAAATCACTAATACTTCAACTTGCTGATATAGTTCATCTTCAAACAGCTAAAATAATGCATAAGGCTAAAAAAAACTGTATTATGGAAAGCAGGAAGTGAACAAATGTAACAGTTACTGATTGTAAAAGTACCAGATGGAGGGGTAGGATTTAATAAGCTTTGCTTCTTCCTACTCCTTTTGGACATGTGCAACTGGGAACTGATTATTTGATGCACTCAATTGTAATCTGATCCATACCAAAATAAAAATAAAAAATTAAATTAAAAAATACTAAAAATTAAAAAAATAATACAAAAAATAATTTGAAAAATTACAAAAATTAGATGACATTAAGAAATATATATATGTATATATGTGTATATTAAGAAAAAAAAACAAAAACAAAAAACCTTAAACTGTATTATGTAAAGCAGGAAGTGAACAAATGTAACAGTTACTGATTGTAAAAGTACCAGATGGAGGGGTAGGATTTAATAAGTTTTGCTTCTTCCTACTCCTTTTGGACATGTGCAACTGGGAACTGATTATTTGATGCACTCAATTGTAATCTGATCCATACCAAAATAAAAATAAAAAATAAAATTAAAAAATACTAAAAATTAAAAAAATAATACAAAAAAAAATTAAAAAAATTAAATGACATTAGGAAATATATATATATGTATATATGTGTATATTAAGAAAAAAAAACAAAAACAAAAAACCTTAAACTGTATTATGGAAAGCAGGAAGTGAACAAATGTAACAGTTACTGATTGTAAAAGTACCAGATGGAGGGGTAGGATTTGATTATGGGATGCACTCAATTGTAATCTGATGTATACCAAAATAAAATAATAATAATAATAATAATAATAAAAAATCTGATATATCTGCCATATCTTCCCAATGTAACGTCTTTGCAGATGGCAGCCATCAGGAAGAAGTTGGTCATAGTCGGCGACGGCGCGTGCGGTAAGACGTGTCTCCTCATCGTCTTCAGCAAGGACCAGTTCCCGGAGGTCTACGTCCCCACCGTCTTTGAGAACTACATTGCCGACATCGAAGTGGATGGCAAACAGGTACATGGTGCTGGGTACTACTGTGAAGCGCGAGTACTCCAGGCCGCGGCAGTACTCTGGGACTTTTCATTGTAATTCCACAGCTGAACGCCAGTCAATAACAGGAAATGGATGTGCGCCACCTTCCTGTACCGGCTGGGAAACCCCCCCGACCCCCGTGTAATGAATAATGTCCTCTTTCCTGTTTCCCGCTCCAGTCCCTCTGGGAATGTGGCGGGATCCGACATCTAATACTTGAAGTTGCCGTTCTCGCCGACGACACGATGATGTCACTTTTTAAACCTCATCCAGCGGAATATTTAGCAGCTAGCAGCTAGCAGCTAGCAGCTGAACTCGGACAACGCATGACACCTAGTGGCCGATGGTAGTAAAAGCAAGAAACACTTTACTTTTTATGAGGGCTGTCAACCGATTAAAATATCTGACCGCGATTAATCGCAATCTGTCCAGTTAACTCAGAATTAATCACATTTACTCGCAGGTAGAAATACCGAAATTTTATGGAAAGGGATATCAATTTCATAACTTTCGGCCATTATTTAAAACAATAGTCAGCAAGCATATTATTGTATTATTATTTTTCTATATTATTAGCACAATAGTTATTAAACTCGCCCACAAACATTCAGCAAATACAAAATGTGAGCGCAAAAATAAGATTTATATACGATACTGGTTTTAAATTCTAAATGTTTGTGAGTAAAAAAGCCTATTTAGGATCATTCAGAAAGGATTAATATTAAAAGATTTGCCACAATGCATCTTTCCTTCATGAAACGTACAAATGAAAATACATTTCTCTTTTAAAACACATTATAATACATAGAAATTCATTTTTTATTACAATACAATCCCACAATTTTTTTCATGTTTAATTGGAGCCGCGATTAAAAGCGACCTACACTGCTCCGGTCTCTGGCAGGCCATGTAATCCGCGATGAGAGTAGAACCAAAAAAACTTGGGTCTTGCTACAAGAGCCATCTGCTATATCTTATATTGGAGATTTGAGGAGATTGAAAACCCCCGATTTTTGCTGCATTTGGGGCTGTCGCAGTTTGATATGGACCAAAACTCATATCCCAATATACTTACGTTGAATACACGATATATATATATACCGATATTTTTGGACAAATTCAAAGTCTGAAGTTCTGCGAAGTTGTAAAATGTAAAACGTCTTAGAGTAGACCTATTATGGTTTTTCCACGCAGGCCATGTAATCCGTGATGAGAGTAGAACCAAATAACTTGGGTCTTGCTACTAGAGCCATCTGCCAGGGCTTTGAAGCTCAGTTTAACAATCCAAATACTCGTTTTCTTTCTTCGTTTCTGCTTATTTGTTCCAGCTTGTGGCTACAGCGTCAACGTGCGTCGATCTAATGCTATGCTAACACGTGAACTTTGACAGCCCTACTTTTTACATATCATTAAGTCAAACTATATGTGCCTTAGTCATTAGTTCCTCAGTAACCACTCAAATGTATGTGCCTTAGAACTACTCTAATCATTAGTTCCCCAGTAAGTAACTACTTTAAATATATGTGCCTTAGTCATTAGTTCCTCAGTAACCACTCAAATTTATGTGCCTTAGAACTACTCTAATCATTAGTTCCCCAGTAAGTAACTACTTTAAATACATGTGCCTTAGTCATTAGTTCCTCAGTAACCACTCTAAATGTATGTGCCTTAGAACTACTCTAATCATTAGTTTCCCAATAAGTAACTACTCTAAGCGTATGTGCCTTAGTCATTAGTTCCTCAGTAACTACTCTAAATGCATGTGCCTTAGACCTACTCTAATCATTAGTTCCCCAGTAAGTAACTACTTTAAATACATGTGCCTTAGTCATTAGTTCCTCAGTAACCACTCAAATGTATGTGCCTAAGAACTACTCTAATCATTAGTTTCCCAATAAGTAACTACTCTAAGCGTATGTGCCTTAGTCATTAGTTCCCCAGTAACTAGTCTAAATGCATGTGCCTTAGTAACTACTCTAATCATTAGTTTCCCAATAAGTAACTACTTTAAATATATGTGCCTTAGTCATTAGTTCCTCAGTAACCACTCAAATTTATGTGCCTTAGAACTACTCTAATCATTAGTTTCCCAATAAGTAACTACTCTAAGCGTATGTGCCTTAGTCATTAGTTCCCCAGTAACTAGTCTAAATGCATGTGCCTTAGTAACTACTCTACTCATTAGTTCCCCAGTAAGTAACTACTTTAAATATATGTGCCTTAGTCATTAGTTCCTCAGTAACCACTCTAAATGCATGTGCCTTAGAACTACTCTAATCATTAGTTCCCCAGTGAGTAACTACTTTAAATATATGTGCCTTAGTCATTAGTTCCTCAGTAACCACTCAAATTTATGTGCCTTAGAACTACTCTAATCATTAGTTCCCCAGTAAGTAACTACTTTAAATACATGTGCCTTAGTCATTAGTTCCTCAGTAACCACTCTAAATGTATGTGCCTTAGAACTACTCTAATCATTAGTTCCCCAGTAAGTAACTACTTTAAATATATGTGCCTTAGTCATTAGTTCCTCAGTAACCACTCTAAATGTATGTGCCTTAGAACTACTCTAATCATTAGTTCCCCAGTAAGTAACTACTCTAAGCGTATGTGCCTTAGTCATTAGTTCCCCAGCAACTAGTCTAAATGCATGTGCCTTAGTAACTACTCTACTCATTAGTTCCCCAGTAAGTAACTACTCTAAATATATGTGCCTTAGTCATTAGTTCCTCAGTAACCACTCAAATTTATGTGCCTTAGAACTACTCTAATCATTAGTTTCCCAATAAGTAACTACTCTAAGCGTATGTGCCTTAGTCATTAGTTCCCCAGTAACTACTCTAAATGCATGTGCCTTAGTAACTACTCTACTCATTAGTTCCCCAGTAAGTAACTACTTTAAATATATGTGCCTTAGTCATTAGTTCCTCAGTAACCACTCTAAATGTATGTGCCTTAGAACTACTCTAATCATTAGTTCCCCAGTAAGTAACTACTTTAAATATATGTGCCTTAGTCATTAGTTCCTCAGTAACCACTCAAATTTATGTGCCTTAGAACTACTCTAATCATTAGTGTCCCAATAAGTAACTACTCTAAGCGTATGTGCCTTAGTCATTAGTTCCTCAGTAACCACTCTAAATGTATGTGCCTTAGAACTACTCTAATCATTAGTTCCCCAGTAAGTAACTACTTTAAATATATGTGCCTTAGTCATTAGTTCCTCAGTAACCACTCTAAATGTATGTGCCTTAGAACTACTCTAATCATTAGTTCCCCAGTAAGTAACTACTCTAAGCGTATGTGCCTTAGTCATTAGTTCCCCAGCAACTAGTCTAAATGCATGTGCCTTAGTAACTACTCTACTCATTAGTTCCCCAGTAAGTAACTACTCTAAATATATGTGCCTTAGTCATTAGTTCCTCAGTAACCACTCAAATTTATGTGCCTTAAAACTACTCTAATCATTAGTTTCCCAATAAGTAACTACTCTAAGCGTATGTGCCTTAGTCATTAGTTCCCCAGTAACTAGTCTAAATGCATGTGCCTTAGTAACTACTCTACTCATTAGTTCCCCAGTAAGTAACTACTCTAAATATATGTGCCTTGGTCGTTAGTTGCGTTTAGTCGTTTTTACATATCATTAAGTCTTATAAGTGTGAAATAGTTTTGACCACCAACAGGACACACGAGACCACATGAACCGGTCATGGACAATATTTACTTTCCATGGAAGCCATTTCAACGGTTGTCCTAGCTACCACCTACTTTGGAGAGCACTGATGGCCTCCTCTTGCCCTCCCCTGCCAGGTGGAACTGGCGCTGTGGGACACGGCAGGTCAGGAAGACTACGACAGATTGAGGCCTCTCTCCTACCCGGACACCGACGTTATCCTCATGTGCTTCTCCATTGACAGCCCTGACAGCCTCGGTAAGGCTATGCTATAAGATGTAGCATTCATTTATACACATTTAAAATCGTTTAAAATCGTGTACGCCGTTTTCCTTAAAAGCCGGAATGTTGATTCTCCCTTCTCAAAGAGAACATTCCGGAGAAATGGACGCCCGAAGTGAAACATTTTTGTCCCAACGTCCCCATCATCCTCGTGGGTAACAAGAAGGACCTCAGGAATGACGAAAACACACGGCGAGAGCTGGCCAAGATGAAACAGGCGCGTGCCAACCGTCACGTTGCGGCCGCCGCGACCGCAACGTCGTTCTAACCTAGCTCCGTCTGTCACGGTCCAACCCGCAGGAACCGGTCAAGTCGGACGAAGGCAGGGACATGGCCAACCGCATCGGCGCCTTCAGCTACCTGGAGTGCTCGGCCAAGACCAAGGACGGTGTGCGCGAGGTCTTCGAGATGGCCACCAGAGCGGCGCTGCAGGTTCGCAAGCGCAAGAAGAGGCACGTGTGCCAGCTCCTGTAAAGAGTACGGCCGGGGCAGCGCCCCGCGATACCGCAACAGATGCACGATGCAGCTACGCCGCTGATGGATTTGAAAGACTTGGCGCACTTTTATGGCGCACCAGCCTGGTGCGCTTCACCTTCGTCCTTCTACTCTTTTATTATTTATATGTGCATTTACTTATCAAATATATCACATGTGCCTCTAAAATGACTGGTGAGGTGATGAGATTGCTTTTTTCATTTGATCTCGCATCGTTAACATCTGATTTTTAGGGATGTTATTAACGAGTATCCGTTACGGATCATGTATTTTTAGCCACTCCGAGTATGGATACGGATAATTTAGATGGGTGAGCACATACAGATAATGGTGTACTCGCTGCGTTTCTTTAAATTAACATGTCGTTTGTGCTACTCGGTCTTACAAGCATTTGTTGACTAGAGGTGCGGAGAGATTTCCCCTACTCGTTCAAATCCGCATCCGCATTCAAAGCAGGTATTGTAGCACGTGGTGATAGCCGGCACCGGGAGTGAAGACAGTGGGCCGTTGTCCCAGATACAACGCTTAGAACAGAGGTAGGGAACCTATGGCTCGGGAGCCAGGTAGGGCTCTTTAGATGACTGTATCTGGCTCTCAAGCATTTCTTACCACAATAAAAATGTATTTTTGCTAACATTTTAAAGTAAACCATGACAGAAATGATAATATAATAATATTCAAAATCAACAACTTTCTTATGCATTTTAACCCTTGTATTATGTTGCGGGTCAATTTGACCCGTTTCAGTTAAGGTTAACAAGGTTAACTAGCATGATTTGTTAACCCTTGTATTATGTTGCGGGTCAATTTGACCCGTTTCAGTTAAGGTTAACAAGGTTAACTAGCATGATTTGTTAACCCTTGTATTATGTTGCGGGTCAATTTGACCCGTTTCAGTTAAGGTTAACAAGGTTAACTAGCATGATTTGTTAACAAATCATGCTAGCATCATGGTAGTTAACCCTTGCATTATGTTACGGGTCAATTTGACCTGTTTCAGTTTTTGTGTTAATGACCCTAGATGAGGAAAAGTCACAAAATTTCATGAAGAAAAAGAAAGGATAACCAGTACTTTGGTCAACACAAAAACTGAAACGGGTCTAATTGACCCGTAACATAATACAAGGGTTAACAAATCATGCTAGTTAACCTTGTATTATGTTACGGGTCAATTTGACTTGTTTCAGTTTTTGTGTTAATGACCCTAGATGAGGAAAAGTCACAAAATTTCATGAAGAAAAAGAAAGGATAACCAGTACTTTGGTCAACACAAAAACTGAAACGGGTCAAATTGACCCGTAACATAATACAAGGGTTAATCCGTCCATCTCTTTTCTACTGCAATACGGCCGACCATATCTATCTTTCCTGATGATATTTTCCAGGTCAAACACCAAAACTCGATTATTACTGGGTAATGCGGTAGTCTACCTCGGTCATTGAGATGTCAACATGTAAATGTAAACTTTCCTCCTTTAGTCAAATAGTCACCTAGCTAAAGCTGCAGAACTACGCCTTCTGACGAAGATGGCCAAAAGAATGAAATATGTGTACGGAGTATGGTGCAAAACCATGCAGCAGCAGAAGTTGCATTAATGGCAACAAGTATTTGATTTATTATTAGACACTGCGCTGCTCACGAAAGTGTGCTGGCCACACCCCATTAGCGTGGGGTAGTGTGCCTGGTCTACGTAATTAGAGCCCATTATATCTAAAACTGTTGGTCTTACATAAAAATACACACATTTTATTGCATTCAATGTTTAAAAAAATGTATATGGCTCTCACAGATACACATTTTAAAATATCTGGCCTTCATGGCTCTCTTAGCCAAAAAGGTTCTCGACCCTTTGGCTTAGAATATCTCACCCTCACGAACGTGCAGTACGCATGCATCATGGTGTCGCTGTATACTATAATGACCTGATCAGAATCTTAAAACTGGACCTATTTTTATTTTTCCACTTTTCTGACCTATAAATATAGTTAGAATGTTGTATCCTGGTGTTTAAAAAATGCCAAAGTTTCACATAATCAGATTTGCGCATTCGGAAGTGAGCCCTAAAAGACGTTTTGAGATGGCTCAAAACACTTAGTTTCAAGAGGCGTGGTAAAACTGCCCCCTTTGTGATGTCACAGAGAGACGGACCTCCTTATAATGGTTCATAGTTCTGTAACAATAAATGAAAACAGACCGTTTTGGCCGGAAGCACAAATCTAAAAGGAAATACAGCTGGAATAGGTGCAGTTTTCCGTGCGGGGTTATTGTGTGTAGCTGCTCTATAGGAGTCCACACCTTCAATAATAAAAAAAAGGGTCAAAAAATGAGCATAACAGGTCCCACAGGTTTAAAAACTGCCACAAAACAATTATATTCTCTGATGAGAAAATGTACACAGACTCACCCCTTTTTGCTTTTTTCATGTTGTAGCTCTGCCTAAAAAAAAAATTTAAAAAAAATTAGGAAAGCAGGAAGTGAACAAATGTAAAAGTTACTAATGGAGGGGTAGGATTTAATAAGCTTTGCTTCTTCCTACTCCTGATGCACTCAATTGTAATCTGATGCATGTTCAAATGAAATACAACCATTACCAAATATGCAAAAATTAAATTCTAGCAATTTTTCCAACTGGTCTTAAGATTTTGATTTTGATTGTCCGTACTGTTTCCTAAAGAGACACACATACAAAGATACTGCTATAATACTTGTACAATATAATACTATACAATAATGACCAACATGCCATCCTCCTGTAGAAAATAAGACACTGGAAAAATTCCATTGATATTGTTGATTTATGTATTTAATATCAGTATAAAGTGTACTATAATGCATTGAGGAAACACCATCGTGATTCAATAATAAATTTTTTTTTTTTGTTATGTGGAGTCTGGAGTAATTATTGTATTGTGAAGGTTATGATGCATTTTCTGGTTAATTTATTAAAATCGGTGTGTTGTGATTTTCTGGAGTTCACATTCAGATGTCAAATTTCATCACTGCTCGACTTGGGAAATCTCAATCTGACGACAGTCGCCGGCGTCTGATTGGAGAGAGGACAAACTATTAGGATCTTTAAAAAAAAAAAAAAAAAAAAAACTTTCCAAAGTGTAAGGAGTTGAGGGGTTGCGTTACCTTTGAGGTCAAGCTTCTGGAAGAGAGCTGAGAGCCTTGCCTTGACCTCACCATCTTCCTCGAGATAATAGTTCTCGTAGCCCCCTGCGTCTCTACAGTACTCTATGAAGCTGTAGCATAAGTCGATAATATTTGATCGGATTTTCCGATTAAAAATGTGCCATCTTATGATGTGACACGTACCGCTTCCATACCGGATCGGCATGGAGCACAAACGGGTTTCCGATCAAAATCAGAAGGGCTTTGGCTCGCGTCACGGCCACATTGAACCTCTGGTCAAGAATATGAAGTGTTGAAATGAAGATTAATCACATCGTGCGTTGTGGCGCCCGATGGTACCTTCGCATTGGCGACAAAGCCGATGTTGAACTTTTTGTCGTATTCGGTGTATTTGCGATTGCTCCGCACCGCCGACACCAAAATCACTCTCTTCTCCTGACCTTGGAACTCCTCCACGGAACCAACCTGATAAAACACGACAATTAATTAATTTCAGTGTGACAAACGGTTGCTTCATTATTTTACGGAACCTTACCTTCAGGGATGCCATGTCCTTTAATTTGAAATCTTTCTCAATTTTATCCAGGGCCTGACGGATTTTCTGCACCTGTGAAATAAAATGTATAATATAAAACATTCCTCCATTGTTCCCGTTCTTGTTCCTTTCATTTTCTATCCCCTCATGCTCCATTTCGGTCGCTTGAAATTTGCATAACAACAAAACATCAAATCTATCTATTTTCTTCCATTTATCCGGGTCACGGGGGCAGCAGTCTCAGCCCAGACTTACCGGTCTCCGCCCCCCCCCCGAACCGTGTCTATGCTGTAGAACGGGGGTGGGCAAACTTTTTGACTCGCGGGCCGCATTGATATAACAAAATTTCCGGGGGGGGGGCAGACTATATATTTTACATGTAACAGTCCACCTGGTATTATTGTATCTGTAAAATTGTCATGCAATCTGCTATTATTATTTATTATTTATTATTTTATATTTATAATTATATTTATTATATTATAATATACAATTATATTTATTATAATATTTATAATAATAATATATATTATTTTAAAAATAATAAAATATTATAATAATTAAAATAAAATTAAAATAATAATTATTATATTATTATTATGTAAAATATGCAAATAACAATATTAGTATATATATTTAATATAATAATTAGCATTAATATAATAAATATAATAATCATAATAGTTATAATAATAATATAATAATTATTATTTTAATTTTTATTATTATTATGTGCTTGTCAAACAACGAAATTGATACAACCATCAAAAGGTTGGCTCAGGCCATGATGCCAGCTTGTATGTTGAGTTTAAATTAAATACTTTTGAAAGATTGGGCGGGCCGTATTCAAACACTTGGCGGGCCGGATGTGGCCCCCGGGCCGTAGTTTGCCCACCCCTGCTGTAGAATCAGCAGTGATTCAAGAATGGAACATCTTTTCACCAGTAGAGGGCGCCATTTAACTTGCCCATTCATTTCCAATGGGATCTTTTTCACAGAAAACATGAAATTACATTAAATTCCTCAACAAGAGGAATTCTTACTTGTTTCCTGTAGGGGGCGATGATGCCGATGTCTTTGGGAGAGATGCGGGCCATGCCCTTTTTGCCGCTGCTCTGCAGTACTTCTTTCACGTAGTACATCAACACATCCACCTCCGCTCTGTTGAAGTACGACGGGCTGTTGGCCTCTCGTTCATCGAGGCCTGTCACCCCGTGGAAAATCACCGGGAAGTCCTAGTCCAGGAAGTGAAAAGACGTGCGGTTATTTCATTCCAGCTCTGGAAAAAATCTGATAAAAGTGGTTCTCGAACATGTTTGGCGCGGAAGCACCCACCATCTCAGCTTCATCCATATCCATACCATTTGTTTCAGGTGTTCCCATTTGCAGAAGTAGCTGCGTTTAATTTCATCGGCGCAGGCCTGGAGCTCTCCATCGTAGAAGAGCTCGTTGGGAATTTTCAAAATGGCCGGGTGGGACCTAATAAGGACACCGATATTAATGACTGAAGTCCAGAAAAGCAAAAACTAGCCGGATTTCCATAGTAGTAACACCTGTAATTACGCAGCAATTTGGTGACAAAGTTGTTGTCGAACACATCATCCTGCTTCTGATACAGAGGAACATCTTTCATCAGTCTTTCCAAGAGGGAAATGTCTGCAAAATCCGGTAGGGAATATTATAGTTCCATACCATCACGCACACACAATCACCGTTAGGATGTAGTATGCTACCGAGGACCCTTTACCCATTCCAAATCCTTGAGCGAGGGGCGATGAGACAATCGGTCCAAGCTGCTTGTGGTCTCCAGCTAGGACCACCTGCCCGGTCTTTGGATCCAGCAACCCTTGAACGCAATCAGGCAAATCCAGAACACGTCAAACTAAACAAACGAAACGGGTTCAGTGCACTTGAGACATCTGCTTAACGACTTTTTACCAGCCAGTGGAATCAAACATTCGGGCTCCATGGCGTGTCCGGCCTCATCCACAAAAAAGTGAGTGAAATGACCGATGGGGAGGTTTCCTGAGACCAGTCTGAGGAATACCAGAATACCACTCGGGATTAGCTTCAACTAAACAACTGAATGGGATCCAATTTTCACTTGATGCTAACAATAGCCACGTTTACATGGACCCAAATATTCCAATTCCATTCGGGTTATTTGCTAAAACGGAAAAAATCTAATCTTTGTATTCACCTCATTCCCAAAGAAAAGTGCCAATCCGAATGAATACATAAATCGGATTCACAGAAGTGGAATATTTCTTTCCCCGATCCGATTGAGGTATCTTGTATCCGCTCAATCGGAAAGTTGTCGAAAGCTTTGGTGTGCATTAGCGCCATCTGCGGAACGGAATCTAAACCCTTCTATACGCCATTCGCACGTCCACTTTTATTAAAAAAGAAAATATATATACAGTAAACCTCGGATATATCGGACTCGGATATATCGGAAATTCGCTCACAATGGACAGATAAAAAAGAACCGATTTTTTCCAATAAAAATTCATTGCATATATCGGATTTTTTATAACGGATTTCGCCTATTTCGGACAAAATCTCCAGTCCCGTTCCAATGCATTTCCATGAAATTTCCCTCACATATATCGGATGGCCGCATCATGGCGCTCCGATTCGCCGAATCGTGACAGGCCGCTATACGACGTCATTTGCAGCGTTTGCAGCGTTGCCTGCGCGTCCAGGTACATTGGAAACATAGTCAAGGAAGTGCCTTTTTATAACGGATAAAATCCCATTTACGCATATACCGGATATAAATCCCATATATGCGTAAAACGGACATTTTCCGGTATACGCATATAACGGATTTCGCTTATATCGGACAAAACCAGTGGGAACAATTGAATCCGATATATCCGAGGTTCACTGTAGATCAGATTCCAATTGAGTGCATCCCATAATCAGTTCCCAGTTCCACATGTCCAAAAGGAGTAGGAAGAAGCAAAGCTTATTAAATCCTACCCCTCCATCTGGTACTTTTACAATCAGTAACTGTTACATTTGTTCACTTCCTGCTTTCCATAATACAGTTTAAGGGTTTTTTGTTGTTTTTTTTGTTTTTTTAAATAATGTACCTGGTACCGACATCCACATATGAAACTAATATGTCATACCAAACTGAAATGTACCGTTTGCCATGAATGTGTATAAAGACTCACAATTGAGCCCCAGCATTTGTTCATGTTTACGCACATTACACTGATGCTAGCGCACATAGCCTGTGGGACAGCCTCGACTCCATTTACGCATATACCGGATATAAATCCCATATATGCGTAAAACGGACATTTTCCGGTATACGCATATAACGGATTTCGCTTATATCGGACAAAACCAGTGGGAACAATTGAATCCGATATATCCGAGGTTTACTGTATAAAATATAAAACATGTGCCGAGCACGCAGCTCCAGACGTTTTTCGATTTTTAAAAAAATGGAGGCGAGCAATCGGCACTGGACGGCTGCGGAAAGTTTGTTTTTGTTCCAAACTAAATTTCAAGACCGAACTAAGGAAAAAAAATGGCAATATGGAGTTATTCCAACAAGTAAAAAAAAAAATCGAAAAAGTCGGTATCACATGATGTTGATGTTTTCGCTTTACTATTCTGGTTGATTATAGCGCCGCATGTAGATTGGAATATTCCTTTCCATGTAGTATATACCATTGCTTTCGGAAAGGTCATTCAAAAAGATTCCATTCGGGAAAAGAAAAACATGGCTACTGTAGTACACATACGACAAATTAAGGTCATATACATCAACGAGTGAGTCTTATACTACCTTCCGGCGGTGATCAGAGTGGTGACAATGACTCTATACTTCATCAGGTCCTCTTTGGGAGGAAAAATGTAAATCTCCCCGTTCAGGTTACAACATGCCTGTGCGGTCAACACAATGAATGTGCACACAAAAGGTCATACGTGTAAAGCACAGCAAAACACACAATTTCCCAATTAGTGTGACGCTGCATGCAGAAATCCACTAGAGGTCACTAGAGTAAGTCATTTATGTTAACACTACATTGTGATGTCCACTAGAGGTCACTAGGGTAAATCATTTATGTTAACACTACATTGTGATGTCCACTAGAGGTCACTAGGGTAAGTCATTTATGTTAACACTACATTGTGATGTCCACTAGAGGTCACTAGGGTAATTTGTTAACACTACATTGTGATGTCCACGAGAGGTCACTAGGGTAAATAATTTATGTTAACGCTACATTGTGATGTCCACTAGAGGTCACTAGGGTAAGTAATTTATGTTAACACTACATTCTGATGTCCACTAGAGGTCACTAGGGTAAATAATTTATGTTAACACTACATTGTGATGTCCACTAGAGGTCACTAGGGTAAATCATTTATGTTAACACTACATTGTGATGTCCACTAGAGGTCACTAGGGTAAATCATTTATGTTAACACTACATTGTGATGTCCACTAGGGGTCACTAAGGTAAATCATTTATGTTAACACTACATTGTGATGTCCACTAGAGGTCACTAGGGTAAATCATTTATGTTAACACTACATTGTGATGTCCACTAGAGGTCACTAGGGTAAGTAATTTATGTTAACACTACATTGTGATGTCCACTAGAGGTCACTAGGGTAAATCATTTATGTTAACACTACATTGTGATGTCCACTAGAGGTCACTAGGGTAAGTCATTTATGTTAACGCTACATTGTGATGTCCACTAGAGGTCACTAGGGTAAGTCATTTATGTTAACACTACATTGTGATGTCCACTAGAGGTCACTAGGGTAAATAATTTATGTTAACACTACATTGTGATGTCCACTAGAGGTCACTAGGGTAAATCATTTATGTTAACACTACATTGTGATGTCCACTAGAGGTCACTAGGGTAAATCATTTATGTTAACACTACATTGTGATGTCCACTAGGGGTCACTAGGGTAAATCATTTACGTTAACACTACATTGTGATGTCCACTAGAGGTCACTAGGGTAAATAATTTATGTTAACACTACATTGTGATGTCCACTAGAGGTCACTAGAGTAAATCATTTATGTTAACACTACATTGTGATGTCCACTAGAGGTCACTGATGTTAACAGAACAAGCTACTGAAACAGTACAATGTTATCTATATAGCTTTTGGTTCTCTCCACCGACCTTGAGTTCCTTGGGGACGCATTGTGGATCACGGCTGCAAGCGTACATGCGGTACAAATAACGCTTATCCACATGTTCTGAAATCCTCAGGCAGAGGAGATCAGTCGCACTGTTGGAGGGAGCGCAGGCTAAAACGCGGCAATGCGGCTGGGTCTTCACGATCTGCTTGACGGCCTCCACCAAAGTGACAGTTTTACCTAAAAAGGACAAAAGAAACACCTGAGAGAGGACATCATCTGAAATCAGGAGAAAAATACCCCGTTCTTTACCAGTGCCGGGTGGTCCAAACACCAGGTACGGAGCAGGTTTGGAGGTGCCAGCTACGATATGACACACCGCTTTATACTGCTCGGGGTTATCCTCCAACTTTCTGTCGTATAATCTACACCAACAAATAAAAGATGGTGATCTCAGACATGTACATTAGTGGATAAGAATAAATATTGTCTTAGAATAATCAATTGCAGGATTTGATGATTCGATTCAACGAGGTTTGATTCGAATCTCGTAAAAACTGCCATGTTTGGATACCCCGGATCATGTTCAAGATGATGCAACTCAAAAATGTATTGTATATCAAAAAAACGAAATATCTGAGCTAGCTTTTGTATCCTTCCCCTAGACCATGATGTTGAACAATCTTTGCTTTCAGGTCATGTGACAGTTTTGAGGCCTAATTGGCCACCTTCAATACCCTTTCTCGTGCAGGTCAAAAATGTATTTACCTTTTCTGTGCTTTATAACACGAGAAAACTAGTTAATTTCAGCTAGCTTACGATGCTGTCATTCGGATACACTTATTTCAACTATGAAGTAAAAATACTAACAAAGTATTGTTTGATATACATGCTGTGACCATGCATTAACCGTATTTTTTAATGATTTAAAACGCTACCGAAATATCTGAGCTAGCTTTTGTATCCTTCCCCTAGACCATGATGTTGAACAATCTTTGCTTTCTGGTCATGTGACAGTTTTGAGGCCTAATTGGCCACCTTAAAGACCCTTTCTCGTGCAGGTCAAAGGTCAACGAGCTTACCAAACTAATTTAAGAATCAAATTTTTTTGGAGATATTTGTGCAACTCAAAAATGTATTTCCCTTTTCTGTGCTTTATAACATGAGAAAACTAGTTAATTTCAGCTAGCTTACGATGCTGTCATTGGGATACACTTATTTCAACTATGAAGTAAAAAAAACTAACAACGTTGTATTGTTTGATATACATGCTGTGACCATGCATTAACCGTATTTTTTAATGATTTAAAACGCTACCAAAATATCTGAGCTAGCTTTTGTATCCTTCCCCTAGACCATGATGTTGAACAATCTTTGCTTTCAGGTCATGTGACAGTTTTGAGGCCTAATTGGCCACCTTAAATACCCTTTCTCGTGCAGGTCAAAGGTCAACGAGCTTACTAAACTAATTTAGGAATCAATTTTTTCTGGAGATATTCGTGCAACTCAAAAATGTATTTCCATTTTCTGTGCTTTACAACACGAGAAAACTAGTTAATTTCAGCTAGCTTACGATGCTGTCATTGGGGTACACTTATTTCGACTATGAAGTAAAAAAAACTAACAACGTTGTATTGTTTGATATACATGCTGTCACCGTGCATTAACCGTATTTTTCAATGATTTAAAACGCTACCGAAATATCTGAGCTAGCTTTTGTATCCTTCCCCTAGACCATGATGTTGAACAATCTTTGCTTTCTGGTCATGTGACAGTTTTGAGGCCTAATTGGCCACCTTAAATACCCTTTCTCGTGCAGGTCAAAGGTCAACGAGCTTACCAAACTAATTTAAGAATCAAATTTTTTTTGGAGATATTCGTGCAACTCAAAAATGTATTTCCATTTTCTGTGCTTTACAACACGAGAAAACTAGTTAATTTCAGCTAGCTTACGATGCTGTCATTGGGGTACACTTATTTCAACTATGAAGTAAAAAAAACTAACAACGTTGTATTGTTGTATTTTGATGATTTAAAATGTTACCGAAACTATTTTCCTTAGCTGAAATATCTGAGCTAGCTTTTGTATCCTTCCCCTAGACCATGATGTTGAACAATCTCTGCTTTCAGGTCATGTGACGGTTTTGCGGCTGCCATGGTGCTACTCTTCAGAGAAGATTCAACTTGCAATTGGCCACCTTAAATACCCGTTCTCGTGCAGGTCAAAGGTTCGAGTTTTGAGAGTCAAATTTTTCTGGAGACATCCGTGCAACTCACTTGAGTGCGGGGAGCTCAGGAACCTTTAAGTTGCGCTTCCTCTGCGGGAATAACACTTCTCCGAGTCCGGATTTGATTGCAAGGTCCACCGCTCTGTGCTGCACACGTAGCATGAGACGGTTGATTACGAACTCCACGCTGAACTTCATGCCGTCGATAAATTGATCCAACAACCTGCAAGGCCATTCGCAGGCGTAAGTAAGAGCTAAGTGTTTCTGGACAGGTAGTTGAAGTAACTGTCGTACTTTGAGTGAAATCCCAGTTTGACCCAGTCCCTTTCTACTTTGTGGACGTAACCACAGTACTTTACAGTAGTTTCTTCTTGGGGGTAAACTATCAGTCTATCCCCTCGCAGCACAGAAGGGCGGTTCTCAGACAGACCAGGGATCTGGAAAGCAAAAAAAAATAAGCCAGAAGTAGCTCATAAATGGTTGATTTGAACATATTTCTCTGATTGACAACGACAGAAATGGTATCGTTGGTTTAAATCAGGGGTGGGCAAACTTTTTGACTTGTGGGCCGCATTGATTTAACAACATTGACGGGGGGGGCCAGATTATAATATTTTACACGTAATTTTAACACGTATATTTCACACACGTTTTACATGTAAAAGTGTCATGCAATCTGCTATATGTGCACTTTGAAATTATTTATTTGATATAAAGTGTGTTAGAAATTAAATGTATAATAATAATAATAATAATGATTATTTAATAATTATTTTTATTTAGTACTATTATTAATTAATATCATTAATATTAATAATTATTTTTAATTTAATATTATTATTAATTAATATTATTAATGGTAATAATTAATAATATTTTATTGATTGTATTATTAATATAATTATTATTTATTTAATATTATTGGAAAATATATATTTTTTATATTTATTATTATTATTATGTGCTTGTGTCCCTTTTTTTAGGAGCATTTTGTAAACAACAGACCACATCAAATAACGAAATTGATAAACCAGCTACTTGATGCCAGGTTGTATGCTGAAATACTAAATAAATGAAATACTTTGGAAAGAACAGGCGGGCCGTATTCAAGCACTTGGCGGGCCGGATGTGGCCCCCGGGCCGTAGTTTGCCCACCCCTGGTTTAAATCATGACGGAAGTTGAAGCATTGGTGGTCAAAAGGCGACGCCGATCTGAAATACTTAGTTTTTGTAGTTAAAATTCTGTTATATTTTATAGTTTAAAATCCCACAACGATACAAATGTCAATAATAAAGTCACAAAAACCTTCAGAATCAACAGCTTCCCGTCTCGCTCCATGGTGGCGTACGTCATGTCGCTGTTGGGTATGAAGTATCGCCTGATGTCCACCTGCATCTGATGCTCCTCCAGATACAACATCAGATGGAACTTGGCGGCGTAGTTCTCAAAAGTCAAACTGCGTTGCAGCAAATCTCTTCAACAAGCAAAGGAAAATATTAATGTGGACACTTTGCATTTATTACAAATACGAGCAACATTTCAGTTCCTTTCGAGACGCGGTAGCAGTGCAGTAATTCTACAAAGACGAGTGGGACAAAATTGGAGACTCATTGCAAGTTTTTGATTGCAGTTGTTGCCGGGTGGCTCAACCACTTTCTCGCTTTTTCCACACGGGGCCATTTTTTTCCCACCCTTAATAATAAAAAGCATCATTCATTCATTCATAAATATCAAAATACCTTTTAGCAGAGTGAGTGCGATTCTTCAGAGACTGGATTAGGACGGGCATGTGTTCTGGCATTGGGTAGAGGCCAAGTGGAGTTTCATTTTTTAGTTTATTCTCTGACATCCTGGAAATCAAAGCAAAGCAAATATACAGCAAATATTGTAATACATTGCAAAAACTTGAATGTATTGAATTGAATGAATTTCCACTTGAAAAAAAAAACTTGCAGCCCTAACTTGATTACCCTTCAGGTGGTTGCCCGTGCAGGATCTTGCATTCCAACACAGCCGAACGGCTAGGAAGGGAGCGTTTGAAAGGTGCCACCGGCTTCAGCTCCATTCCCAGAGTGCTCACATAGTGAACCTGAATATAACGCACAATGTGGAATGACGATTGGGACGATTCCCAGTCTTGTTGGAATTCGAATGCCAACGTTGCTGGGTAGTTGCCGGCACACTTCATCTGGAAGAGAACCTGGATTTCATAGGTGTCACCTGCAACATCACGTATACATTGGAAATATTAAGAAATATTAAGAAATAATAATAAACATATTGTTCAATAACTAAAACATAACATAACTTGTCGTAGCCAAATGTTATAATACATCAAAATAAGTATAGGTGGTCCTTATTCCAGGTTTTGGCGTTCCGTGGCAAATATGGTTTGGTATAGCACTTATTATTTGATTTTGCTGATATTAGATATAGTACTGTAGATGTGTATGTATGTATTTTTGCTAGTGTGCATATTAACCCACTCAATGTCAATCATTTTTAAAACCCCGCCCACTCAGTCTTTTATGATTTGGACTGATTTTTGATCTGTATGATTAAAATGCTCCGGGTTAGAGAAGTCGCACTAGAAAATTCCTACATTGTTGTGTCCATGTTCGATACCTTGTATGCATTATTAAAATAATAATAATAATAATGAAAACAAAAATAAATTAATAATTAATAATTAATAATTAATAATTAATAATTAATAATTAATAATTAATAATTAATAATTAATAATTAATAATTAATAATTAATAATTAATAATTAATAATTAATAATTAATAATTAAGGTACATTATTTTAAAAAATCAAAAAAAAATTAAACTGTATTATGGAAAGCAGGAAGTGAACAAATGTAACAGTTACTGATTGTAAAAGTACCAGATGGAGGGGTAGGATTTAATAAGCTTTGCTTCTTCCTACTCCTTTTGGACATGTGGAACTGGGAACTTATTATGGGATGCACTCAATTGTAATCAGATCCATTCCAAAATAATAAAAAAAATAATAAAAATTTTAAAAAATTATAAAAAAAAATTATAAAAAAAACTTAAATTATATTAGGAAAGCAGGAAGTGAACAAATGTAACAGTTACTGATTGTAAAAGTACCAGATAGAGGGGTAGGATTTAATAAGCTTTGCTTCTTCCTACTCCTTTTGGACATGTGGAACTGGGAACTGATTATGGGATGCACTCAATTGTAATCAGATCCATTCCAAAATAATAATAAAAAATTTTAAAAAATTATAAAAAAAAAACTTAAATGATATTAGGAAAGCAGGAAGTGAACAAATGTAACAGTTACTGATTGTAAAAGTACCAGATGGAGGGGTAGGATTTAATAAGCTTTGCTTCTTCCTACTCATTTTGGACATGTGGAACTGGGAACTGATTATGGGATGCACTCAATTGTAATCTGATCCATTCCAAAATAATAAAAAAAAATAATAAAAATTTTTAAAAAATTATAAAAAAAAATTAAATGATATTAGGAAAGCAGGACGTGAACAAATGTAACAGTTACTGATTGTAAAAGTACCAGATGGAGGGGTAGGATTTAATAAGCTTTGCTTCTTCCTACTCCTTTTGGACATGTGGAACTGGGAACTGATTATGGGATGCACTCAATTGTAATCTGATGCATGTTCAAATGAAATAAAACCATTACCGTTACCATTACCATTACCATTACCATTACCATTACCATGTTTAAGGTCTGTGAGACAACCTTGTTCCTGTACACGTTCCTTACCAACAAAGTTTCAATAAATCCATCCCTTCATTCCGGGAGACATTCACATCAGACCATTTTGGGTAAACTGGCTCCTTTAAAATTGGATAATGGAACAAAAAAACTCGAAAATATTTCACCGGCCCCGAGCGAGGGTATCCAAATGTCTGTCTGTCAAGATCTTCATCCCAAATGAAGGGTTCTTAACCATAACCAACACACAGTATCCGTGTTTTAAGAACAGCAAACCTTGGCATGACGCCGTTCACTGGACTAACAATGCTGGCCTTCTTTAGGCCTTTATACAGACCTCCAAAACCAATCCCCAAACTATGCAGTCAGCAAAATATCCACATGGTAAAAATGTCAAATTACAACCCTCCCACAAGTAGAAATATGCGTACATTTCTACCTCAAAGGTTCTATTGACTGTGAGTATCCAGATTACAATTATTGGTAAAACATAACCCAAAAATCCACCTGGATTTTTTTTTACCTGGTTTGAGTGCAAGTGGGTTTTTTCTGGTCACTTTGTGCTCATCACAGAGTGAGAAGCAAGCGAGTTTGTGCAACACGGTGTAGTAGATAAAATCCACAGTTTCGGTTCCAGTGTTTTCTACAGTTAGTTTCACCACACACTGTTGAAAGAAAAAGGGTATCATAAATAAATATTTTGTGCTTTGGCTGAGTCCATGAAAGATACCTCCGATTTTTGTAATTCGATACAAATTGATCCGTCATTGAAGTGATGGTTTGATGTGATGACAATGCCGTTTTTATCCGCAATGTAGTGAAGCCTGTGGGTGTAAAACAAAAAACAAAAACAAAAACCCAAGGTTAATCTCTCAATGCGCTCAACAATGGCATGTCACATGTTATCGTCATACAGTCGATATTAACTTTGATATCACGTTCATATATCTGCTGGTGTTTTGTACAAGACAGTACAAGTCAAACCTGCTCGTACGTATGATTGATTACCTGTTTGTATTGAGTTGTTCCACAAGGAGCTGGGCAAATCTCTTGTTTTGTTCATCTGCAGACATGGCAGGCTGACCTGAAGATGGAGCTGAAGCTGGAGATGGACGGGCTGCTCCATTCGAGGCCTCCTGCGGTCTCGGCCTGTTGGGTGTGTACCACTGGTCTACAAGAAGCGCTCTCGCCTGTGCACGGCATCAACAGTGGATGGATGTCATATTTTGCTATGTAGCTCAACTTCATTGCAAACCAATCTATCCATTTGCAGAAATTCTGGAATATTCATATAATATTCATTTTCTAACGCTTTTTCCTCACGAGGGTCGCGGGGAGCCTATGCCAGCTGTCTTTGGGCGAGAGGCGGTGTCCACCCTGGACTGGTGGCCAGCCAATCACAGGGCACATATACACAAACAACCATTCACACTCACATTCATACCCTATGGACAATTTGGAGTACCTAGCATGTTTTTGGAATGTGGGAGGAAACCGGAGTACTCGGAGAAAACCCACGCATGCACGGGGAGAACATGCAAACTCCATGGCCGAGGATGGAATTGAACCCTGGTCTCCTAGCTGTGAGGTCTGCAAGCTAACCACTCGTCCGCTGTGCCGCCAATTCTGGAATACTGTATCATGATATTTTTGGCTGTATCACGATATCACAATATCAAATCTTAATTCAGAGTATTGTATAAAACGCTACAAACCTTAAGCCATATAACGAAATACACTTGTATTAGGGTTAGGCAATATTTTGTGTAATTACTCATAATTTAGATTATGTATCACATATTTTGGGGATGTATCATAATAATATTAAAATTCAGTGGTGTCTTGTATAAAAAGTTATTATAATAGTTATCATTTCAAACTGTGCAATACAGCGAGTGTATTTATTGTGAACCAAAACAGGCGTTTTGTCTATTTGACAATGGTCTATGGTCTGAGATGGTCTATGGCAGGGGTGGGCAAACTTTTTGACTTGTGGGCCGCATTGATTTAACAACATTGACGGGGGGGGGGCCAGATTATAATATTTTACACGTAATTTTTACACGTATATTTCACACACGTTTTACATGTATAAGTGTCATGCAATCTGCTATATGTGCACTTTGAAATTATTTATTTGTGTTAGAAATTATTTATTATTTTTTTTATTATTATTTATTTATTATTATTTATTAAATTATTTATTTATTATTGAAATTATTTATTTATTTGTAAGTGTGTTAGAAATTAAATGTATAATAATAATAATAATAATGATTATTTAATAATTATTTTTAATTTAGTACTATTATTAATTAATATCATTAATATTAATAATTATTTTTAATTTAATATTATTATTAATTAATATTATTAATGGTAATAATTAATAATATTTTATTGATTGTATTATTAATATAATTATTATTTATTTAATATTATTGGAAAATATAGATTTTTTTATATTTATTATTATTATTATTATGTGCTTGTGTCCCTTTTTTTAGGAGCATTTTGTAAACAACAGACCACATCAAATAACGAAATTGATAAACCAGCTACTTGATGCCAGGTTGTATGCTGAGTTTAAATGAAATACTTTGGAAAGAACAGGCGGGCCGTATTCAAGCACTTGGCGGGCCGGATGTGGCCCCCGTGCCGTAGTTTGCCCACCCCTGGTCTATGGTCTAGTTGTCGTGTTCCCACCTTTGGCCATCACCGTTGCTTTTATTATTATGGTCTCTAGAAAAACCAAACCACTTCCATATTACAGAGGTACCTTAAACCTTATTTTGCCTTAAATTGCCTCAAATAGAATGGAATATCAAATATAATAAAACCCTCCACAAATTAAAGACTTTTAAGTGGGCGTTATAGTGCGGAAAATACGGTAACTTGAAATATTATACATACATTTTCACATTTTGATAAACTAAACATGAGCACTGATAAATAGATAAGTAGGGTAGGGTCACTCGCCACGTTTACATGACGAGTTTTTCGTCTTTCCAAATCTTGGAATCTTTCTGAATGACTTTTCCGAAAACAATGGTATACAAGGAAAGGAATATTCCACCGTTATAATCACACAGATATCAAAATTATACAAAACCGGCTTCCCCGAGTTTTGCTTTCATTTGTCGGAATAACTCCGTTATTGCGAGTAAACCGAATGCAAGCGGAATATTTGGGTCCACACCCCTCCAAGTCAAACTTCCGCATTATCTCTGGCCTGGCAACTCAACCAGTCTTCCAAAATGTCCATACTTGTATCATAAAGATGTACCTAACCCAGTGTTGTAATATATTACACTTCAACGTTGTCAGTGAATGCCTCATTGGTTGTAAATGACTCTGAAGTTGGCTTAAAGGGACATTTAAGGTGGAATTGACGCACTGTTTATTCCTATGGCTAATTCACGTGAAGACATTTTCGGTAAGACATTGCCTTTAATAGGAAACATTTTATTCCTATGGCTAATTAATGTGAAAACATTTTCGCTAAGACATTGCCTTTAATAGGAACAATTGTGTGGAAGCATTTCAATCGTAAATATATATTTTTTAAAAGGCAATTTTAGCGACAAAGTGCGAAAAGAATGAACATACCCTGGACCTGACGAAAATATAATCGCGACCCACTTGAATTTTCTTCGACATTTTCAAGGCAAACAGGACACTGCTGAAGTTTGGAACTTTGGTCTCGTTCCTGAATTTCACAAAAACGAGACATTGTGAATTAGATTAAAAGACGTAAAGAGACATACGAAGCTGTTATATTCTAAAGCAGACTAAAACGCGTATAGATACATAAGAAGCTATCATAACACTTACGCTGCTTTGAACTCGTTGTTATAAATGTCCTTCAGTTCGGCTCGAGCTCGAATGGCTGCTCGATCGGTTTCCCTGAGAAACCCAAAAAAGCGGAGCCCAACTTCGTGGCTTGCCTTCTTCTTTTCTGACATATTAATGTCTGCCCTCGGTAGGAATATTAAATCGACTGTCTTGTCTCAGATGCGGATGTGTTGATGGTCAAGCTCAAGTCCCACGTCGGCGTCACATACTTCTTCAAGCACAGCCGACGAGGGCGGTGCTATGTAGCCATGCTGCGATTGGTAGACGTGCAGTGCAGTCTCGATGTGTAAAACAAACGCACCAGTCATATGCATCACCTCTTAGCGGAGGAAACGAAACTTAACCATGAAATCATAACAAATGAAATACAGTAAGAACAACAATGGTAATAAAAACTACACAAGAAGTAGCTTTTAATGTGTCATTTACTGACTCATACAGTGACAAAGTATTATTCTGTTGTCCGTATATCCACAAACTGGAAAGTGAAAGTAAGATGGATTATCCAGGAAACAGAAGTAAAAGCGTAGGGCGGGGTTGTCAGTATTTCTAAAAGGTAAAAATATGTTACCGATTAACCAATCGTTTTTCCACAGAGAAGTACACACCAACAAAGACAAACACTAAACATAAGTGAAGATAGTAAAAATAATTAAAAAAAAAACTAGCAAGCAAGTACTCAGAGGCCTAAAAGCCAAAAAGCAGGGATACAAAAATGACAATACAGACAAAACAACAACAATTGCAATGACAACCACAGAGACAAACATCAGTAAATGTCAATGATGGCTATAAAGGGTCACAATGGAGAGGTCAAAGTATCAAACAGCCAGAGCGATATCACTGAAACGAAAAAGGAGTGAACGCATAATAAGCATTTTCGGATAATAACAAAACATACTCTGACGCATACGCATATGCAGCAAAAATGCATTATCCCCTATACCTACCTATTTGCCCCTTGCGCCGGTGGGAGGGACGGAGGCGTGGGTGCGCCAAAAATGCACCGGACATTTTGAGCACCACCTTTGGTAGTTCCTGAAGGCACTCCATCCTACCTCTACCCCTACCCTACGCATCCTACCTCTTTGCCCCTTGCGCCGGTGGGAGGAACGGAGGCGTGGGTGCGCCAAAAATGCACCGGACATTTTGGGCACCTCCTTTGGTAATTCCTGAAGGCACTCCATCCTACCTCTACCCCACCCTACCCATCCTACCTCTTTGCCCCTTGTGCCAGTGGGAGGAACGGAGGCGTGGGTGCGCCAAAAATGCACCGGACATTTTGGGCACCTCCTTTGGTAATTCCTGAAGGCACTCCATCCTACCTCTTTGCCCCTTGTGCCGGTGGGAGGAACGGAGGCGTGGGTGCGCCAAAAATGCACCGGACATTTTGGGCACCACCTTTGGTAGTTCCTGAAGGCACTCCATCCTACCTCTACCCCACCCTACCCATCCTACCTCTTTGCCCCTTGTGCCGGTGAGAGGGACGGAGGCGTGGGTGCGCCAAAAATGCACCGGACATTTTGGGCACCACCTTTGGTAATTCCTGAAGGCACTCCATCCAACCTCTACCCCAGCCTACCCATCCTACCTCTTTGTCCCTTGTGCCGGTGGGAGGGACGGAGGCGTGGGTGCGCCAAAAATGCACCGGACATTTTGGGCACCACCTTTGGTAGTTCCTGAA
Organism: Doryrhamphus excisus; assembly: GCF_030265055.1. Taxonomy (NCBI): domain Eukaryota; kingdom Metazoa; phylum Chordata; class Actinopteri; order Syngnathiformes; family Syngnathidae; genus Doryrhamphus; species Doryrhamphus excisus. Next base: position 20,294,228 of record NC_080475.1, on the reverse strand, counting down.
GGCACTCCATCCTACCTCTACCCCTACCATACCCATCCTACCTCTTTGCCCCTTGCGCCGGTGGGAGGGACGGAGGCGTGGGTGCGCCAAAAATGCACCGGACATTTTGGGCACCTCCTTTGGTAATTCCTGAAGGCACTCCATCCTACCTCTACCCCACCCTACCCATCCTACCTCTTTGTCCCTTGCGCCGGTGGGAGGGACGGAGGCGTGGATGCGCCAAAAATGCACCGGACATTTTGGGCACGTCCTTTGGTAATTCCTGAAGGCACTCCATCCTACCTCTTTGCCCCTTGTGCCGGTGGGAGGAACGGAGGCGTGGGTGCGCCAAAAATGCACCGGACATTTTGGGCACCACCTTTGGTAATTCCTGAAGGCACCCCATCCTACCTCTACCCCACCCTACCCATCCTACCTCTTTGCCCCTTGTGCCGGTGGGAGGGACGGTGGCGTGGGTGCGCCAAAAATGCACCGGACATTTTGGGCACCACCTTTGGTAGTTCCTGAAGTCACTCCATCCTACCTCTACCCCACCCTACCCATCCTACCTCTTTGTCCCTTGCGCCGGTGGGAGGGACGGAGGCGTGGGTGCGCCAAAAATGCACCGGACATTTTGGGCACCACCTTTGGTAATTCCCGAAGGCACTCCATCCTACCTCTACCCTACCCATCCTACCTCTTTGCCCCTAGCGCCGGTAAGAGGGACGGAGCCGTGGGTGCGCCAAAATTGCACCAGACATTTTGGGCAACACCTTTGGTAATTCCTGAAGGCACTCCATCCTACCTCTTTGCCCCTTGTGCCGGTGGGAGGAACGGAGGCGTGGGTGCGCCAAAAATGCACCGGACATTTTGGGCACCACCTTTGGTAGTTCCTGAAGGCACTCCATCCTATCTCTACCCCTACCCTACCCATCCTACCTCTTTGCCCCTTGCGCCGGTGAGAGGGACAGAGGCGTGGGTGCGCCAAAATGCACCGGACATTTTGGGCACCTCCTTTGGTAATTCCTGAAGGCACTCCATCCTACCTCTACCCCACCCTACCCATCCTACCTCTTTGCCCCTTGTGCTGGTGGGATGGACGGAGGCGTGGGTGCGCCAAAAATGCACCGGACATTTTGAGCACCACCTTTGGTAATTCCTGAAGGCACTCCATCCAACCTCTACCCCAGCCTACCCATACTACCTCTTTGTCCCTTGTGCCGGTGGGAGGGACGGAGGCGTGGGTGCGCCAAAAATGCACTGGACATTTTGGGCACGTCCTTTGGTAATTCCTGAAGGCCTCCATCCTACCTCTTTGCCCCTTGTGCCGGTGAGAGGGATGGAGGCGTAGGTGCACCAAAAATGCACCGGACATTTTGGGCAACACCTTTGGTAATTCCCAAAGGCACTCCATCCTACCTCTACCCCAGCCTACCCATCCTACCTCTTTTCCCCTTGTGCCAATGGGGACGGACGGAGGCGTGGGTGCGCCAAAAATGCACCGGACATTTTGGGCACCACCTTTGGTAGTTCCTGAAGGCACTCCATCCTACCTCTACCCCACCCTACCCATCCTACCTCTTTGTCCCTTGCGCCGGTGGGAGGGACGGAGGCGTGGGTGCGCCAAAAATGCACCGGACATTTCGGGCACCTCCTTTGGTAATTCCTGAAGGCACTCCATCCTACCTTTACCCCATCCTACCTCTTTGCCCCTTGCGCCTGTGAGAGGGACGGAGGCGTGGGTGCGCCAAAAATGCACCGGACATTTTGGGCACCTCCTTTGGTAATTCCTGAAGGCTCTCCATCCTATCCTGACTCACTGCATCTCGAGGCTTCTGGAAGGTAAAGTGGTGATGGATGACCTTAAAAATCTTCCCAATGCCACATGCCTTCACTTCGGGATTATTTACGACCTGAACTTGGAGTACCCTCAGCAACTAAAAAACACTTTGGACTTTATTCTAGGAGTTAAACATGAACACACAAGGCTTTATTTTTACTTATGTGCCACTTTGACTTTTTCATGAAGTGAAATTTTTTAATTAAATTGCCATAACTAACGATATTGTAATTTGTAGCATTGGGTGATATGGGTACAAACGTTTTGATTATTTCTAGTTTTTTGATGAAGATAATTGGATGAGCTCCGATATCTGTTAAGTCTTACGGGATTCAGACCAACGCAATTATTCAACTAGATTTGAGTTAGTTCTATTCACTTGAAATAGTTATATTTGTACATTAAATGGTATTAAGTGGTATTAAATTGTGTAAAGACACATTTAATTCAAGATTTATTTATTGTTTTGATTAATTATTGACAGATTTATTTATTTCATTTTGTTCCATTTGGTCATCACATCGCCAAAAACAATATTTACAATATTATTGTCGACCAAATCGCCGATACCTAATTGTAAAATGTAATTTTGTATGTTTTTACGTTTTATACTGCTGAAGAAAAAAAAAGCATATAACCCCAAAATGTATTTTGTTATTTATTACATTATAATAGTTGAATGGGGGGTGTCATAACCCTTTGCAATAATCAGATCCAGCCGATATAACCACATGTTGATTTTCTTTATTTATATCATTTGCCAGCAAAAACAGTAACATGTTTAATCATAATCATCATAATGTAGCTGTCCTCCCCCGCTGAATACTTGGTATTACCCAACTATATGTTTGGCATGGGTGGAATCTACAGTATCTTGGATCCAATAAAACTAGAGCCAATAAATCCTCTTTTATTAATCACCCAATTCTGGTCTCCTTTCTGAGGATTTTTCCTTGAAGACGAACGTTACTGATAAACACGGAGAAGACACAGCAGACAACAAAGGAGACACAGGAAGAACGAAATTGGGGAGGACATCCTTCGGCAGTGGAGTAAAACAGACTGAGATGAGATGGCCTTGACTCTCACGTCAACTAAACATTCCCATGAAGTCAAGGCAACCAAATGCAAGTTTGTCTGTAGAGTCTAAGGTTGGACCTGGACTGAAGCGGCGAGGTCAGATAAAAGATCACGTACAGACAAAAAAAAAATCATGTTAGTTAGAATCATGCAATTAACTCAAAATGCATGTTTCGGGAATGTGAGTATAGCGGCCCATGCGAGGAGAACATGTGAACGCCACACTGAGATGTTCCACCCTTGAGTCCTGGGTTTCCTGACTGTGAGGCAGATGTCGTAAACACTATTACACCCTGTACCATTAAATAATAAATAATGGTTTTATTTCATTTGAACATGCATCAGATTACAATTGAGTGACACCTCCATCTGGTACTTTTACAATCAGTAACTGTTACATTTGTTCACTTCCTGCTTTCCATAATACAGTTTAAGGTTTTTGGTTGTTTTTTTTTTAATTTTGTAATTTTTTGTCCCGTACCGAAGTACAAGGTGATATGACCATACATTACATATGTTACATTTGTTCACTTCCTGCTTTCCTAATATAATTTAAGTTTTTTATTATTTTTTATTTTTTATTTTTATTTTGGTATGGATCAGATTCCAATTGAGTGCATCCCATAATCAGTTCCCAGTTCCACATGTCCAAAAGGAGTAGGAAGAAGCAAAGCTTATTAAATCCTACCCCTCCATCTGGTACTTTTACAATCAGTAACTGGTACATTTGTTCACTTCCTGCTTTCCTAATATGATTTAAGTTTTTTAATTATTTTTTTTATTATTTTTTAAATTATTTTTTATTATTATTTTTTAATTATTTTTTTAATTATCTTTTTACATTTTTTACATTTTTTTTATTTTATTTTTTATTTTATTTTTTATTATTTATTTTGGTATGGATCAAATTCCAATTGAGTGCATCCCATAATCAGTTCCCAGTTCCACATGTCCAAAAGGAGTAGGAAGAAGCAAAGCTTATTAAATCCTACCCCTCCATCTGGTACTTTTACAATCAGTAACTGTTACATTTGTTCACTTCCTGCTTTCCTAATATAGTTAAAGTTTTTTTGTTGTTGTTTTTTCATTTATTTCTTGTTATTATTTTTTTACATTAGAAAGAGTACCTGTTGTTGCCGCTAGAGATCGCTATAAACCGTTTTATACTCTGTGCACCCAAACGGGTTGAAGATATTTGTAAATAATGCAACGTAAAATATGTCTTTGCTGGCTTCGTGTTTAAAGGGGGGGGGGGGCGTGTTAACTGATGACTGAGAAGAAAGTATGAGGCCGAAGAGTTCCATAACAATTAGTTATGTTTGTCCTGTTCAGTGTTAACCGTGTGTGTCTGCGAGGCGACGCCTTGTTTGTCTTTGGCTTGAACCATCCACAGCATCATACTGTGCTGTTGTTTTGGCAGTGACACAGCATCCGTGTCACTGTCCTGTCGCTCATAACCTCACACCCCCAACAGTTCAACTCCCATGTGTGTGTGTGTGTGTGTGTTTCCAAAAGTGTCCGTCTGATCAAACAGCATATCGATACGCCGTATGCGTATCCGAGCAGAGCGTCTTAAAGAGAGTCTTAAAAAGCTGCAGCTGCATTTCCATGGCAACCGGGTGTTTTAATGGAGTGATATTATGGGCTGGAACGCAGGGTAATGACCGCTCTGGCCATCGGAATGCCTTGATCTTATCAGTATGGTGAGAGGGGATGCTCCCGCTTTCTGATGGTCTAACAGCCCCCTGCTCTAATAGACAGGCAGCCTGGGCCGCAGAGGTCACCTGGAAACCACCCCTCCCTCCCACGCACACACACACGTTCGTCCAATCTTGTCGCGGAGATTGTGTTCAATTCTCAGATCTATTCCTCCACGTATTTCAACATTTAAAGATTTTAAATGTAATGTAAAAATTTAAAGAACATTTAAACCCTCAAACAATACACAACGATGGACGAATTCAAGAAACAATACAAGCAGTTGATGTTTGCTAAATACAAGGATGAAGAGTCTTGAACCAGTCATGATGTGCTATATATATCACTATATTGACACTTACTATGGTACACATTATGGCATTGGATGCTCATATCACCGAGTACTTTGGTATATGACAAAAAAAAAAAATAACTTAAACTATATTAGGAAAGCAGGAAGTGAACAAATGTAACAGTTACTGATTGTAAAAGTACCAGATGGAGGGGTAGGATTTAATAAGCTTTGCTTCTTCCTACTCCTTTTGGACATGTGGAACTGGAAACTGATTATTTGATGCACTGAATTGTAATCTGATCCATACCAAAATAAAATAATAATAATAAAAAAATATATACTAAAAATGTAAAAAAAAATTTTTTTTTAATAATTTAAAAAAACTTAAATTATATTAGGAAAGCAGGAAGTGAACAAATGTAACAGTTACTGGTTGTAAAAGTACCAGCTGGAAGGGTAGGATTTAACAAGCTTTGCTTCTTCCTACTCCTTTTGGACACAAAAAATACAAAAAAATAAAAAATATAAATTTTATTAGGAAAGCAGGAGGTGAACAAATGTAACAGTTACTGATTTAATAAGCTTTGCTTCTTCCTACTCCTTTTGGACATGTGGAACTGGGAACTGATTATTTAATGCACTGAATTGTAATCTGATCCATACCAAAATAAAATAATAATAATAAAAAATATATACTAAAAATGTAAAAAAAAATAATAAAAAAAATTATTAAAAAAAACTTAAATTATATTAGGAAAGCAGGAAGTGAACAAATGTAACAGTTACTGATTGTAAAAGTACCAGCTGGAAGGGTAGGATTTAACAAGCTTTGCTTCTTCCTACTCCTTTTGGACACAAAAAATACAAAAAAATAAAAACAATAAATTTTATTAGGAAAGCAGGAGGTGAACAAATGTAACAGTTAGTGATTTAATAAGCTTTGCTTCTTCCTACTCCTTTTGGACATGTGGAACTGGGAACTGATTATTTAATGCACTCAATTATAATCTGATCCATGCCATAAATAAATAAATAAATAAATAAATAAATAAATAAATAAATAAATAAATAAATAAATAAATAAATAAATAAATAAATAAATAAATAAATAAAAATAATTCATTCATTCATTCATTTTCTACTGCTTTTTCCTCATAAAAAAAAACAAAAACAAAAAAAAAAAACCTTAAACTGTATTATGGAAAGCAGGAAGTGAACAAATGTAACAGTTACTGATTGTAAAAGTACCAGATGGAGGGATAGGATTTAATAAGCTTTGTTTCTTCCTACTCCTTTTGGACATGTGGAACTGGGAACTGATTATGGGATGCACTCAATTGGAATCTGATGCATGTTCAAATGAAATAAAACCATTACCATTACCATTACCATTACCATTACCATTACCATTACCATTACCATTACCATTACCATTACCAAATGCTATTGAAGGAGCGAGAAAGGGAGGAATGCAGCAAACAAGTGTAATGAGAAAAGTGCATACAAGAGACTTAGTGAGAATCAGCACACGGGAACCGCCTGTCACTGTTTTGGCATCCTCACCACACACCGGCCACAATCTCATGCACACATGTATACACTAATGTATACACTAACAAATCCTATAAGTCCGTTTGAATACAGCAGCAGACGTCTTCTGCTCTGTTTGTTTGAAATTTTGTGATGAATCGGCGCTTTTCCGCTAACTCTTACTCAGTCCTTATCCAATACTTACGTGGGTCTGACCTTAACACGTCCAACATGTCCACATTCGGGTTTCTCCACGTGATTGCCGCTTGTGTGTGTGTATGTTTGCAGGCACAGTGACAGCGATAGATAGGGTGTCTGAGAGGTGCAGATAGCCTTAGAACCGAACTCTACTCACTCATTGAGTCAGACAAAAAACAACACACGCGCACGCCTTGTTCACAACACTAAATGATGACGAGTGGAAGTTGCGTTTATTCTCCTTTCATACACTGTAGTGTATATTAAGGACATAATGTATTCCCAGTATCGCCTTGCGATTGTCACTAAGTGTATATAATCGGGAGGAGTTCATCTCATTCACTATAAATGTCACTTTATGTCAGATATACAGTATTTTCATTTAAGGGAGTTTATCACAATGCTTCTTCTGTAAGGTACAGAAAATATAAGGTAATATGGTTTTTAAATTTTTTTTTTTAAATGCTTAAATATGGTTAGAGCATTTAAGAGTATACATATAAAATTCAGTTGTAAAAGAAAAAAGATTTTTTTTTTACATGTTTGTTTCAAAAATAACCAAATCTCAATTGTTGGCGTTTGGGTGTAATACCGCAAAATCCACTAGGGGGTGCTAGCAGCGATGGTGGTTATTACAGTAGGTGACAAAACGACAGAAGAAGAAGAAATCCTGAAGGTAAATATACGTCAAGTCATCGTGGATTGTCTTCCTTATTCTGTACCTACCACAGGTTAGTACAAAGTAGTGATAATTTATATTTTAACGGCTGTAAAGAGTTTAGAAAGTTGCTATAGTAGACAGCTGACTGCTAAATGTTTGTTACAAAATGTGTTGTAGAGCATTTGAACATAAGCGAAACGGCTAATGCTAGCCAGCTTTAATGTACAGTTATTAGCATAAAGCAGGCTAATTGAAAAATGTGAAATGTGTCTGGAAATAAATTTGTTAATTGTTGATGTAATCATCTTATGATATCTGAAGTGTTGTTATTTTTGACAGGAAGAATAAATCCTGAGGGTGAATATACGTCAAGTCATCGTGGATTGTCTTCCTTATTCTGTACCACAGGTTAGTACAAAGTAGAGATAATTTATATTTTAACGGCTGTAAAGAGTTTAGAAAGTTGCTATAGTAGACAGCTGACTGCTAAATGTTTGTTACAAAATGTGTTGTAGAGCATTTGAACATAAGCTAAACGGCTAATGCTAGCCAGATTTAATGTACAGTTATTAGCATCAAGCAGGCTAATTGAAAAATGTGAAATGTGTCTGGAAATAAATTTGTTAATTGTTGATGTAATCATCTTATGATATCTGAAGTGTTGTTATTTTTTTCACAGGAAGAATAAATCCTGAGGGTGAATATACGTCAAGTCATCGTGGATTGTCTTCCTTATTCTGTACCTACCACAGGTTAGTACAAAGTAGAGATAATTTATATTTTAACGGCTGTAAAGAGTTTAGAAAGTTGCTAGAGTAAACAGCTGACTGCTAAATGTTTGTTACAAAATGTGTTGTAGAGCATTTGAACATAAGCGAAACGGCTAATGCTAGCCCGCTTTAATGTACAGTTATTAGCATGAAGCAGGCTAATTGAAAAATGTGAAATGTGTCTGGAAATAAATTTGTTAATTGTTGATGTAATCATCTTATGATATCTGAAGTGTTGTTATTTTTGACAGGAAGAATAAATCCTGAGGGTGAATATACGTCAAGTCATCGTGGATTGTCTTCCTTATTCTGTACCACAGGATTTGGAGGGGCAACACTTCCGGTAATGCTTTATATTAAGCTGCTTATAATAAGGCTTAATAAGTAGTTGTGATTGAATCTGAGGTTGGACTCTTAGAAATAACAATCAGACTGCACTTCCGGAATAACAAACAAAAAACAGACTTTGTACATATATTTATACTGTTTATTCTGTATATTTTGTATTTTCATTTTTTAATAGATGTGTCTGCACCTACTTCACCAAAACAAATTCCTAGTATGTGTTTGATCATACCTGACAATAAACCATTTCTGATTCTGATTCTGATTCTGGAATGGAATGGTTGTTAAAAGACATTTTAACAAGATATATACAAGATATATACAAGGTATCCAACATATACACATAATATTGCACAGGAGCAGATATGTGTTGCAGACATATTGCAGATATATTAATTTTAGTGCAATGATGAATGGTGTATACACATGAGTAAAATTCACTTATGAGTGTATTGTACAGTAAACCTCGGATATATCGGAAATTTGCTCACAACGGACAGATAAAAAAGAACCGATTTTTCTGTAATGCATTTCCAATAAAAATTCATTGCATATATCGGATTTTTTATAACGGATTTCGCCTATTTCGGACAAAATCTTCAGTCCCGTTCCAATGCATTTCCATGAAATTTCCCTCGCATATATCGGATGGCCGCATCGTGGCGCTCCGATTCGCCGAATCGTGACAGGCCGCTATACAACGTCGTTTGCAGCATTGCCTGCGCGTCCAAGTACATTGGAAACATAGTCAAGGAAGTGCCTTTTTATAACGGATAAAATCAGATTTACGCATATACTGGATATAAATCCGATATATGCGTAAAACGGACATTTTCCGGTATACGCATATAACGGATTTCGCTTATATCGGACAAAACCAGTGGGAACAATTGAATCCGATATATCCTAGGTTTACTGTATTGAGTTGTAGCGTACTGTGTTGTCTGCTGTGTCTTACTGAGCTTCTGATTCTGATTCTCTTGGTGGGGATCCGGTCCAGGTCCGTTGTAGTGCCTCGGAGCTTGGAGGAGGTTATCCGTCAATCGTCTCACTCCATCTCTGTTCAGGTGTGGACTGTTTCCTTGAAACAGATCCACTCGTTTCCAGAAGAGATTGAAATTCTCAATGAAGTGCCGTCCGCTGAAGCAGCCGGGTGAGTTTTTCATTCTCCTCCCGATATTTGGGAGAGTTCCACTGATGAATGTTGGTATTGCCAATTTGTCAAGTTTCTCAAATTGATTATTTTTTTAAAGGTTTCCGACTGTTGCTTCTGACATCCAGTGCACCCACTTGAACAATCCGATATTTGTATCCGTTTTGTGATGTAACAGAAAATGGCACTTGGATAGCTAGCTGCAAGTAGCTATCCTGTTTCTGTTAGATACGGTGCCGTCTCCGAGCACCAGGGTATCTTTGACCTTGACACTTGGCACCGTTTTTCTCTCCGTCTGTCGCTTTTTTCTGACGTCATGGTTTGTTAAAAACAGTCACATTCAAAAAACGATGTTTTATTTCGGGTGCATCAAGTCTAGTCTAAGTGTCTTTCCAGACAGACACAGTATCGTTAAGGTTGTATCACCCTTTTTTTTGCAGGTAAATGAGGACATCTTGCCACGGGGAGCGTTTCCTTTTCCAGTTTCCGAGGTAAAAATCTGTGCTTATAGAACACAAATGTCTTGCTGATACTGTATATCCGCCAACAAGGAACTCCTCTGAGCATGCTCATTGGATATGTTGTAAAAATATAAATAACGATTCAAAAAGTCTTAAAAGAAAATAAATTAAACCATCTCCGAGACTTAGGGACGAAATAGAATGATTCACAAGTGGGAAAAAAAAGCAATAAGAAAGATCCATCTGCACTTGACAGAAGCAGGAAGTCACCCTTCAAGCAGCCCAGTTTCCAAAATGGTATGTAAACAATTTCAAAAATGATAAACTATAGCGGTGCATAGCGTACCGTGTCTTGCTGAGCCGCATGGGAGGAGCTACCGTTACACACCTGCTGGCAATTACTCACTTGGCCTTTTTTAAAGCCGTGCTGTTGGGTTCACTCGTTGCCAGATTGTTACCTGCTCCTCCTCGGCTAGCCGCTCCTCGTTAAACGTTATTTCTTCACTACTTTCTGCTCTTACTTGTTTGTATTGTGAGTATTTTTTTGGTTCCCAGCAGTGGCTTTTTGCAAGCATTTTGCGCTGTACTTCCTGTTATTCTTTTAGGCCGTGTTACACCCGCAAACGTAATAACTGCCCACAAATGTAATAAACCACAAACGTAATACAAATCTGCAGCTTTGAATGTAATAATACCGCAAATGTAATACATTTCCCACAAACGTAATAAAATTTGCCTACTGCAAACGTAATACTGAATTTCTGAATATTACTGAATTACTGAATATGAAAATTAATACATATGTGGGAAAGTGAAAATCTGTAAATGTAATAACTTCCCACAAATGTAATATGAGACTATAATAATGATCTTTGTGGTTGTTGTTGTTGTTTGTTCTTTCTTTTTTTAATGAGGGAGAAGGTGTAGATGTCATTTTGAGGATTTTAACAAGATAATGCTTTTTTTTCTTTTCTATTGTGGAAAAAAATATTATTCAAAGAGTATCATTTGAATACATTAAAGGAATATAATTTATTTTTAATTAAAAAAGATGACATAATTGTTATAATTGCAATTGTTTAAACAAATATTATTTATATTATATTTTTTATTTATATTTATATATTATATATATATATTTTATATATTATATTATATATTATATTATATATATATATATTATATATTATATATATATATATATATATTATATTTATATATTATATATATTTATATTTAATTAAATCCTACCCGTCCATCTGGTACTTTTACAATCAGTAACTGTTACATTTGTTCACTTCCTGCTTTCCATAATACTGTTTAAATTTTTTTGTTTTTTTTTGAATTTTTAAATTTTGTAATTTTTTGTCCCGTACCGAAGTACAAGGTGATATGACCATCCAATGACATAATGGTTACCATAGTAACTGTCAATATAGTGATATATACAGCCACAAGGATGTGCTGGGTTACGGATGTTGCTTACCGAGATGGCCAAAGCAATCCATCCACGTCACTCAGGTAGCCATGGTATCACCGTTCCTGTCAGAATCCGTGCGTGTCAGCTGGTTTCACTCACTGGTATCTACGTCTGTGAGGTCTACACAATTTGACCCTGACCTCCTGTTTCCCACACCGTTGTCTCTCTTTTGTGTGTGTGTGTGTTTGTGCGTGTTGTCACCTAAACCCCCTGATTCTTTGGTATGTTGGTGGAATTTTGACTATTTTTCCAGGTCACTGTTGTTTGTACCTTGCGAGGTGTGTCTGCAAATTCCCACACAAGGAGAGAGATAAACACACTCACACAGTGACGTATGTATACAAACCTCGTCGCATCACAGCCCACACTGTGTACGCCGCAGAAACATGCCTGTGAGTGTATTCTCAGGACAGTGAATCGATTGCAGCTGGACTGCCTTAGAAGACGTTTAGAACTGTTCTGTCTAGTCACAAGAACGCGGTCGCATCCAGTTGTTGAGCATGAACTGATCTCGTCTTCTAAGACAAACTGAACTGGGTACAGCTCAGCACCAATATTTGACTGCGCATCGGCGTTTTTGCAATTCCAGCAATAGAACCTTTAAAAGAAAGTAGAAATACATGACAGCAGTTGTGTTGTACACAATCTGTGTAAAGTTCCCACCAGGACTCCCCCCAGCGGGAGCAGGGACTACTGGGTGCACCTGCACCTGATTATATCCTACCCTTAAACTGACGGACTGCACGGACTGGGAGATCCTGGGTTACTCCTCTGGGTTTTTGCTGCATGTATGGACAACCTTGTCCTGGGTTAGGACTCTTAGTCGAGGACTCTTTCTCCAGTGTCTTCCAGGCAGTGCGTTTCAATGGTCCTGGCTCCCCAGCTTGGCAACCTTGCAAATTGTTCCATGCAGAAGGAGCGGTGTACTTGAATACTGTCTTACCGAACTCTGTTCTGAGTTCAGGGAACTACAATCAGTAGTTCTTTTGAGAGCGCAGATCATATTGTTATTGGTATTTATGGTATTTATGGTAATGGTAATGGTTTTATTTCATTTGAACATGCATCAGATTACAATTGAGTACATCCCATAATCAGTTCCCAGTTCCACATGTCCAAAAGGAGTAGGAAGAAGCAAAGCTTAACTGTTACATTTGTTCACTTCCTGCTTTCCATAATACAGTTTAAGGTTTTTCTTTATAGAAGAATACATAAAGATAAAAATCAAGCAAAACATGAAGTACTCGGCTTGCTTCACACTGCACGGCGTACATTAGCATAACAATCCAGCCTATTATGCTAATTTTTGGCGCTTTGTATTGAGTAGTGGACTCGTATAAAGCAGCTACCCCCCACAGAAACCTTTCTAGATCTTCCAGATTCTGCACCTCTTTCTGATGTAGTATTTTCCATTGACTTCCTGCTTCCTACCCAAATGGTCCTTTTTAATTTACTCCATCCCATATCCGCCTCCAGTTAGGCCCGCTGCGCTGTGATTGGTCACACTCCCTCGCGCTCTCGAGAACTTCCGTATTAAAAATACATTGTATGAGGGAAAGACCCAAAACTACAACATCCTCTTTACATTGGCTGCAAATCCTTTCACTGGCATCAGTTAAAAATGCGTTTCATGGTCACTTCGCTATTACGCAAGCCTTTTTTTCATCTTTAGGTGGACTCTGTAACACTAAAATAAAACAAATCTGCACAATCGGTGCATAACTTTTTGTAGCTCTGATATTCAGACAAATTACGATGTGGAGAAACTGTTAATTTTTCATATATTTATATTAGCCTCAATCTAAAGGAGATTCCTTGTCCAGTCTTTGTGTTCGCCTCATAATAGTGTACTATAAACGGGCATGTGTTGGACTTTTGGTCTGGGAAAGCAACTAGGCCGAAACAGGGAAGATTGCTGGAAAGTATTCACTTTGATAAGCTGGCCAAGAAGTCTTTGATTAAATGTAACCCTCGCAGAAGCCCACACTGGGGTCTCTGTGGCACGACCACGTCCAATCGGTAGCTATCAACAACCCCTGGTAATTATGACCATCTTGTCATTAGACTGGAACCCACCTGGAATGTCACATAGCGAGGCATGGAATGAGGCCAGCGGGGGTTTAGGTAGGGCCTTTAATCAAACACTTCCCTCCATTGGACTGTTACGACACTCAGAATCAGCCTTTGTTATTGAGATGCATTGTTGTATTATTCCTTACGGACATAAAAAAGACCCAAAAACCGAATCAGATCAGTAAATACAATATTTCGGAGTTATAAACCCCAGATGACACCAGGTTTTTGAGATTTTGGTGGGATTTGGGTGCTGAGGAAAGTAGTTGCAGCTCGTTGCTGGGGACAGTTAAGTAAAGAGTTTGGCTTCTCAAAACAATATGCCTTCAAAAGCATCAAACATTTTAAATCTGTTTTTAATGTCTAACTTTTTATACCTGACTGATGTGCCCCGCCCCGCTTTTACTCATGTTTTAACTGTGTATTAACGAATGAATGTTGTATTTTAATGTATCTTTTACTCTGTTTACTTGCTTTTATTCAACTCCATTCTTCTGTAAAGTGTCTGAGTATTTTGAAAAGCGCTATACAAATAAAATGTATTATTATTATTATTATTATTTGCATCACAAAAATGCCTACTGGAAAAAATCAGACCTCATTATTTATTATTTGTTAATTAATTATTTATTATTAATTATTTTCTCTGCCGTTGTATCAAATTCTTTCAACAAGTGATTTGTAAGGTCTGATTTTTTTCGAATTTTTTTTTGTGTGATGCAAATGTATTATGCTTTTGTGCTTTTGATACGCACCGAAATCCAACCAGAACTCATAGCTCAGGACACAAAGTGGGACTTATGATACAACTTAATGTCAAAAAATCCAAACTATCCCTTTAAGATCACAGTTGGGTTCATTTTGGTAGAATAACGGGACAAATTGCAAAACATGAAATTGCTTAGTTTTTGTATTTAAAGTCTTGGTTTTGACCCAGACTGTATCCAATTAAAAATACATTCATTTAGCATTTAACATACCGAGATTGAAGTTTTTAAGAGTATGTGTTTTGTTATTTTTTTCAAGCTCCCCCCACCACATCCCCTGCTGTCTTTTCTCGCTTCGCACTCTGAAAACCACAGGTCTGCAAAGTCTCTGCATCTTTCTTAGATGTTACATTTGTTTGTACAAATGAAAAACACAAGATTCCGATGTCATTCTAACCATATATTTCATATGAACATCTGTTTGGATAAGGCAATATAGTACACAATGTTATACAAGCAAGCTCAAGAACAAATAAGTGAAATCTGACTTTTGGTTACTGTGTGAGCGACTGCTCCATCTTCTCGCTTCGTCTTCTCTGCAATGCCACTGGAACAAGAGCACGCTCCTCTTGTCGACAATTCATAATATTTAAATAAATCATTTAAAAAGCTTTCCAATTTTTGTTACAGTCGCAACCCAAAGTTCCAATGACTTATCTGTCCGTTTATACGTCAACTAGCGTCCATCTCCATGTTTTCCTTCATCCTCAAGGATTTGGTTTTGACATCTTTATCTTCAGTGTCCGCTGGTCAAAGTGCAGCAAGTCTACAACCAACATTTCTTTCTGTGTAAAAATGTACTTCCCCTCCCATAAAAACAAAGGAACCTATTGTATGTGAGTATACTGCAGGATGTTGTTATAATACTGGTTTGAGGGCTCATTTAAAGTCTTTAAAGAATTATGAAATCAAACCATTTCGAACCCAGAACGACACGCTACAAAAAAAATTCCAAATGACTTGAAACATTGAATCCGATCCTTCTCAGCCTCAAGATTCAACTCTTCCACTGTTCATCCTCTGGTCCCAGTAGTTCACACTACTAATGGGCATTTACCAATACTGGCGGACACGGGATTCTAACACTTTGACACAAACAGGTACATAAGCCATGCAAGGATGAACCCAGACGGGGGCAAGGGATGGCAAAGATGCAGAGTGCTTTCAGACACACTTTCCCAGAATGCCATTTTTCCACAGGATGGCCTGCAAAGGGGGAAGGGTTGGGGTTCCGTCTCGGGAAGGGGGCGTGATCTCAGGTCTTGTCCAACCATTCAGCTCGTTTGGGAGCCTTGCACGTGTGTATATCCACATCCTCCTCACAGTCCTTGCACTCCACGGCGCAGCACCATTTGAATTTGCACTCGCACTTGTTGACTTGTTTGACTCTGGTGGTGTCGTAGCCCCGCCCACAGCACATGACCTCGCATCCATCTGTGCTGCGTGATGTCTTGTTGCAGACCCGCCCGGCAGTGCCAAAGGAACCTGTATAGTTTGGAATAATTAGGTAGAAAAAAATAGTCAGGTACAAGTAGGGATGAGTACACTACTAGCTGTAGGCAGGGTGGGGCATAAACCTGAAGTGGGTGTGGTTTTACCTGAAATGGGCGAGGCTTAAATCTAGATGATTTTAAGTCTGAAATTAACATGGATCAATCAGAAGTTGCTATATGTATT
Source organism: Doryrhamphus excisus (assembly GCF_030265055.1). NCBI lineage: Eukaryota > Metazoa > Chordata > Actinopteri > Syngnathiformes > Syngnathidae > Doryrhamphus > Doryrhamphus excisus. The sequence goes on along the minus strand of NC_080475.1, from coordinate 20,278,221 downwards.
GTTTATTACTCACCTTACATGTGTACTGTGTATGTGTGTAAGTGATCCTTCATACAAACATAGTAAACAGGGAAATAATCTCAACCGCGTACTACTACTACTACTACTACTACTACGACTACTCAGTACTACAAGCAGTTTTCCAACTGACTTTATATCACCAGTTAAACCAACCGAAGCAAGCAGACAGCAAAAAACAAAACACTGATGACTGTGACTGATGCGCGATTGTGCCCGCGGTCTTGTGAAATACACCGCGTTCATTACGAAACAAGTTTAAGATTGCAAGGTGCATACTGCGACGTATCGAGAGGGGTGGAATATTTTAGCACGCTTATGTCAAGCCACACATGCAAGGACGCTTGATGCCGCTGTTGTGCTGCTGCGTACCTAATGTTGCGGCCACTCACTGCAGTTTACTGCTAACTGAAAATTTAAAAAAACAAAATAGTTTTTTACGTAGCACGCCTGTTTTATGATGACTTCATAGAATAAGACAAATACCCCAATTGAGTTGTTGAGTGTCTGCACAGCGCTCGGCATGTAAGTGATCCTCGATTCATTTTTAATGAGCTGTGTGAAGTTGGGGATTCATACAAACATGGCAAACGGGGAAATAATCTCAACCGCGTTCAGTACTACGAGCAGTTTTCCAACTGACTTTATGTCACCAGTCAAACCAGCCGAAGAAAACAGACGGCAAAAAAACAAAACACCGTCAGTCAGCGACTGATGCACGATCGTGCCCGCGGTCTTGTGAAAAACAAGTTTAAGATTGCAAGGTGCATACTGCGACGTATCGAGAGGGGTGGAATATTTTAGCACGCCATGTTATGTCAAGCCATACATGCAGGATGCTTGATGCCGCTCTTGTGCTGCTGTGTACCTAATGTTGCGGCCACTCGCTGCAGGTTACTGCTAACTGAAAATTAAAAAAAAACAAAATTGTTTTTTACGTAGCATGCCTGTTTTATGATGACTTCATGGAATAAGACAAATACCCCAATTGAGTTGTTGAGTGTCTGCACAGCGCTCGGCATGTATAAGTGATCCTTGATTATTTTTAATGAGCTGTGTGAAGTCGGGGATTCATACAAACATGGCAAACGGGGAAATAATCTCAACCGCGTTCAGTACTACAAGCAGTTTTCTAACTGACTTAGATCACCAGTCAAACCAGCCGAAGAAAACAGACGGCAAAAAACAAAACACCGTCAGTCAGCGACTGATGCACGATCGTGCCCGCGGTCTTGATGCTTGATGCCGCTCTTGTGCTGCTGTGTACCTAATGTTGCGGCCACTCAATGCAGGTTACTGCTAACTGAAAATTAACAAAATTCTTACGTACGTAGCACGCCTGTTTTATGATGACTTCATGGAATAAGACAAATACTCCAATTGAGTTGTTGAGTGTTTACAGTTTACAATAAAATGGTACTCAATTGTTTGTTTTTTATTTACAGATTAAACCCATCGAAATTAATGATGGCAGCCAGACAAAATTTTGAATAAAAGAAATAAATTTAAAAAAAATTGTGAATGTTCTCAGCTCTTAGTTTTCCTCTTTTCATGCCCTTATTTTGTATTCACTTCCTCTGTTGCTCTGTTCTGTTTTCCGTTGCTTTCAATTATCGTTTCCTATTTTCTGTGATGTCTATTTAATTCAGATGCGCGGTCTTTTAGCTTGTTGGGTCATTGTCGTTTTTAAGTTTGGCCATGCTAGTGCGTTGTGCTGCTGCGTTGCATCTCCAGTAATTACATTTTTAAATGCAATTGGGTCCTCATCTCTGCATCCAAGAAAATTATTGCACATTTTCTGTTAATCCTATAAACTTCATTTATCACTGCGTTGGTCTGCTATATGATATATTTCACTGAAATGGCCGATCTCAAAATTTCTAAAGGAAAATCTTGAAAATGACCATGGGTGGCCATACTTCATACCACTGTATGTATATGTATATATATATATATATTTGTGAATGTCATTCTGGTCCAGATTACTGCCGCTCTATGACTGAGATGCTCCATGTTTGAACTGCCACCTATCACAACAAGCTGGCCATAGAACAACAGAGACTCATCCAGAGCTATGTGCTGTTGGTAGAGGAGCCTATACTTACACCGCCTTTCCCAAGCCACCGCTCCCTTTGAAGCCACACTGTGTGTGTGACGGCTAAATGGACAGCGGAGCGTAACAGACAGGCTCTCGTACTCTAAGGTCCATTTTGCCCTCCAGCTATGCTTAGTTCAGACACCCAGAGAGCGAGAGAGACTTTTTAAATAAGCTGCTTGTTGTCCCCAGGCGGTGAATTCCACTCCCACAAAGAAGGGGAGGATGGATGGAGTGATGGAGATGAAGCCGATCAAAAAAGTGCAGTGATATCGATCCCTAAAAATTGCTTTAGTATTTAATCCAATCAGAGGCCATCATAATTAAGTTCATTAGGTGATGGTTGAGCAACACATTTCACATCCTGGAGTGTGTGTAGGTGTGTGTTTGTGTTCTAAAACACTTAACAGAGGTCAGGTGGTCACAGAATACCCACGTCCCCAAGGCTATAAGGATATTAGCTTCCACTGACACAGACTGTGTTATCTGACCGTCATGATTGACACCCACACTGACACAAACACATTAACATACACACATAACACACAGGGGGCTCATCTATCAGCAAGGGGCGCTTCAGTTTACCTGCCGACTTGTCCTGAAGACAGTAATCCGGCGAGTTCTCAAAGTAGACCAGGTCGTTTTTGGTGGCTTTGCGGAAGGCTTTATTCGCGACGGTGAAGCCTGTGCCGTCTTGGTTCATTGTCACCTCAATGGCTCCATTGTATTTCCTCCTCAGGTAGTCGCCGGTCTTCCTGAAGTCCGACATGGCCATCCAGCATGTCCGTAGTGTGCATGAACCGCTCACACCGTGACATTTGCACTCCAGCTTCATGAAACGCTTGACTGCCTAAACACATAAAATTTTTAATTAAATTTCAAATTTAAATGGTAAATTGTTGGAAGACTGTGGGACTTGGGAGTTCCTTGATTTCTGAAGCAGAGAACAGAGTAGGATGGAACTAATCCGAGAAGAGATGTAGTATAAGTTACTGACATAAATAGTAAATGAAATTGGTCCCAACATTGAACCTTGAGGTACTCCTCTATGGATTTTTTTGAAAACATGAAGAGGAATCAGCCAGTTTGACACAGCGTGTCATGTTTGCCACGCCATTAGCATCTAAAAATACTTTTAATTATTCAAAAAATTATTATTTATTATTTATTAATTATTTTAAAAAATAGTTAATTATTTGAATTTTAATTATTCACCTTTTCAGGTGGTGATCAGACTCAAATTAAAAATGTATTTTGGTGGAACTATCAATGTATAAGGCTTAAAGAATCACAGACAGCTGCACGGTTGATGAGTGGTTAGCGCGCAGGCCTCACAGCTAGGAGACCCGAGTTCAATTCCACCCTTGTCCAGACTCAAATTAAAAATGTATTTTGGTGGAACTATCAATGTATAAGGCTTAAAGAATCACAGACAGCTGCACGGTGGATGAGTGGTTAGCGCGCAGGCCTCACAGCTAGGAGACCCAAGTTCGATTCCACCCTCGGCTATCTGTGTTTGCATTTTCTCCCCGTGCATGCGTGGGTTTTCTTCGGATACTCTGGTTTCCTCCCACATTCCAAAAACATGCTAGGTTAATTAGCCACTCCAAATTGTCCATAGGTATGAATGTGAGTGTGAATGGTTGTTTGTCTATATGTGCCCTGTGATTGGCTGGCCACCAGTCCGGGGTCGAAGACAGTTGGGATAGGCTCCAGCGACCCTCGTGAAAATAAGCGGTAGAAAATGAACGAATGAGTGAATGAATCGCAGACAGATTTTACGATATCTGATGTCGTAGTTAGGCGAATAAGATTCAAGTCACGGTCACCTCTCCTGAGTTAGTACAGGCAGCCAAATATAGCCACAGCCTCAAATGGCCTGTAGCTAACAGCTAGCGAACCAGTCACTAGATAGAGACCTCCAGCGCCAACTTTGGTACGTATCGCGCTTCTCCTCAGCAGAATAATCCCGTGGCAATCAGCCTCCATATTCCTGGTAACAGTCCGGTGTCAGCACAGCCCAAAGAAGCCACCAATATCTGGATGCATTATCCGTAACTGATCCCTAGTGTTCAGTCGGTCTATGGGACTATGAGTATGTAGTATGTAGTCCTGAATAATACAACGTAATGGCTGGTCTTAAATATGTGCTACGTGGATTTCATTGTAAGGTCACCGCAGTCACACACTCACCGTTCTGCCGCAGCGGTTATTGTGCAGGTTCATGAGCGCCCGTGCATCCCGTACCGTCCTCTCTTTGGCGTCTATGAAGGCTTTGGCGAACCTGATCCCGTAGTTGATATTGTCACTACATCCTCCCCAGTCAAATTCTCCTCGCTCATCCTTGTGTCGTCCTCGCTTGTGCGGGTCACAGTTACACATCTTCAGCTCCCCTTGGCTGCAGGCGCGAGTAAGCGCGTACACCACCCCGGCGGAGGAGATGGCGTAGACGAACGCTGCTTCACGGCTGCCTGAAACACAACCAAATAGAAGACACGTTAGACAGTATCATTCATTTCCTGTTCATGGCGCTTATTCGGGATCTAACACAAGAGCAAATGACGAGAAAGAGAAGCAGATGACCAAATGTGGGACGCACAGTGCTTAGCATGTTGCCCTCACAGTCAGGAGATCATGAAGACCCGTGTTCGAATCTCGGTTTAGGCATCTCTATTTGCATGTTCTCCCTGTGTTTTTCCAAGTACTCCGGTTTCCTCCCACATTCCAAAAACATGCTAGGTTAATTGGCGATTTGGTCTATCGTTATTCACCTCTGAAGGATCACCAACTTTTAGAAGAGGAAGCACAAAAAAAAGAAGAAGAGGAAGCACAAAGGACTATTTCCAGACTCTTGGAATTTTCTTTGAATTCAGATTCAAATTAAAAATGTATTTTGGTGGGACTATCAATGTATAAGGCTTAAAGAATCACAGACAGCTGCACGGGGGACAAGTGGTTTGCATGCAGGCCTCGCAGCTAGGAGACCCGAGTTCGATTCCACCCTTGTCCATACTCAAATTAAAAATGTATTTTGGTGGGACTATCAATGTGTAAGGCTTAAAGAATCACAGACAGCTGCACGTGGGACAAGTGGTTAGCATGCAGGCCTCGCAGCTAGGAGACCCCAGTTCGATTCCACCCTCGTCCAGACTCAAATTAAAAATGTATTTTGGTGGGACTATCAATGTATAAGGCTTAAAGAATCACATACAGCTGCACGGGGGACAAGTGGTTAGCACGCAGGCCTCACAGCAAGGAGACCCGAGTTCGATTCCACCCTTGTCCATACTCAAATTAAAAATGTATTTTGGTGGGACTATCAATGTATAAGGCTTAAAGAATCACATACAGCTGCACGGGGGAAAAGTGGTTAGCACGCAGGCCTCACAGCAAGGAGACCCGAGTTCGATTCCACCCTTGTCCAGACTCAAATTAAAAATGTATTTTGGTGGGACTATTAATGTATAAGGCTTAAAGAATCACATACAGCTGCACGGGGAACAAGTGGTTAGCACGCAGGACTCACAGCTAGGAGACCCCAGTTCGATTCCACCCTCGTCCAGACTCAAATTAAAAATGTATTTTGGTAGGACTAAATATAAATATATAAGGCTTAAAGAATCACAGCTGCACAGGGGACAAGTGGTTAGCGCGCAGGCCTCACCGAGTTCGATTCCACCCTCGTCCGTCTCTGTTTGCATGTTCTCCTTGTGCATGCGTGGGTTTTCACCGGGTACTCCGGTTTCCTCCCACATTCCAAAAACATGCTAGGTTAATTAGCCACTCCAAATTGTCCATAGGTATGAATGTGAGTGTGAATGGTTGTTTGTCTATATGTGCCATGTGATTGGCTGGCCAATCCACCAGTCTGGGGTGTACCCCACCTCTCGGTCAAAGTCAGCTGGGATAGGTTCCAGGATAAGCGGCATAAAAAATGGATGGATGGACCGGATATTTTTAGTAAAGCACTGAATGTAATCATAGCTGCTATTGTTAGCATATCATATCATCTAGTGACTATTAACTTGAGTATATACTAATCCTCCATCTTGGCGGTCAAATTCATTCATTCACTAAGCAGAGCATGATATGAAAGTTGCGTAATATGGATACTATGCTGTTTCCGAAGCTTTGTTTGAAAGTACATAAAGTGAAGTAAACTTAACTTACTTCTCAGCAAGACCCGCCCAAACACAGAATGATCCCGTTCCAGCGTGCTGCAGTTCCAGCGATGATGTCTGAACTGGTGCTGGCACTCTCTGATCCACTCCTTGGTGCCCTCGCCGATGGCCTGCATGATGTCTGGGTGGCGCTGACAGAGTTGCCGCTGCTTGTTCACCAATGCTGGGATGTTGTCACAAATCACGCGGGCACCCAGTGCACCAATGTACCTTATTTAAAAAAAAAAAAAGTACAAAATCGTTGATTGCGAGTAGGTGACAAAGTGTCCTTAACAGTTGAAAGTACAGTAAACCTCGGATATATCGGATTCAATTGTTCCCACTGGTTTTGTCCGATATAAGCGAAATCCGTTATATGCGTATACCGGAAAATGTCCGTTTTACGCATATATCGGATTTATATCCGGTATATGCGTAAATGGGATTTTATCCGTTATAAAAAGGCACTTCCTTGACTATGTTTCCAATGTACCTGGACGCTGCAAATGACGTCGTATAGCGGCCTGTCACGATTCGGCGAATCGGAGCGCCACGATGCGGCCATCCGATATATGCGAGGGAAATTTCATGGAAATGCATTGGAACGGGACTGGAGATTTTGTCCGAAATAGGCGAAATCCGTTATAAAAAATCCGATATATGCAATGAATTTTTATTGGAAATGCATTACAGAAAAATCGGTTCTTTTTTATCCGTCCGTTGTGAGCGAATTTCCGATATATCCGAGTCCGATATATCCGAGGTTTACTGTATTTGAATAGGAGCTGAGGGTGGCTCTGCAAATAAATAAGCACTTAACCTCTCTGCACCTGGATGAGTGTTTAAATGTTCCAACACTCGAAATATTGCCGTCACAAATCAGAGGAAAAGACCTTGAATAACCTTGTCTTTTCACTCCCACACGTTACTTACAATTTTTCTCACTGCCCTAATAAAACAGACATGAAACATGACGTTTCCGCCGTAACATCTGAAGGTGATAATTGTGTGGGTGTGTATGAGTGCTGCCAGCGCCTCTGCGGGTCATCGAGAAGTCTGTGGCTGTGTGGCCATGTTTTACGAGAGAAAGGATGGAGACTATGCGGCTCAGTACCCCCCCCCCCATGAGAGGGATTAGGGTAAAGGAAGAAGTGCTCATCAAAGGGAAGGACAAACCAAGCAGCAACTCATCCTTCATTTATTGGGTTGTAAATCAGCATCCATGCGCCTAAAACAGGAAGCTTATGTGCTACGTCGTGGAGACGTTTTTTTCATTGGCTGCGATGTTATCTTGCGCAATTCACGGTTGCCTGATTCGCCCACAAAATCACCCGTAACTGACATCATCTTTTTCTGGTTTAGACTGACTCAACAGTGCCTCTGCTGGTTATAGCCAAGCAGTGCAATCAATATTGCCTCAATTTCTTTAAGACATGACAAATTAAATATCGATTCCACATACTCAGCAAAATTAATTGATTCATAAGTTATGATGCCCGTCATATACTGTACAATTATAGACTTACATGCAATACATTACAATCACAACATTACACAACAAATCTAGGCTCCTTATCTTGGTGGTGTTCATTTTGTCATTGCTGGTATTGACTGTGTATCATTGAAGTATTTGTATTACTATTGTATTACTGGTATTAGAAATCCCTTCACATGTATAAATATTAATAAATGGTGAGGTATCACTAGGAAGAAAGGGGGGAAAAAATAAAAGCTGCTTTTGGTTTCCATTGAATTACCCTATAGATATTGGGGTGGGATTTAATTTAATTTTATTTAATTTTATTTAATTTAATTTAATTTAATTTAATTTAATTTAATTTTATTTAATTTTATTTAATTTTATTTAATTTTATTTAATTTTATTTTATTTTATTTTATTTTATTTTATTTTATTTTATTTTATTTTATTTTATTTTATTTTATTTTATTTTATTTTATTTTATTTTATTTTTTAAGCTTACCACTCCATTTCGAGCTTTCAATGTGTTATATATTATTTCTTTTTTGTTGTGGTTTTGATTGTGCTGATTTGTGTGTATCTCATTTGTATATATTTTTTTTATTTTGTTGGGTTTTTTTGCTCGGAAAAAAAGACAAACAAACTAACAAACAACCCTGGTCCAAAAAAAAGCACACCTTAGACACCTACAGTCGCTGAGTGGGAATCAGTCCTTTGCGAGTCAGCTACACGACACTATAATGACCACTTATATTTTTGGTGTGAACAAGCTTATTGTGATTTTTTTTTATATCAGCTCTACTGTATACTGCACCAACACGGACAGATTTTCACTTGGTGAAACTCTGTTTTTTATTGTGTTTAATTGTGTTTTAAATATGCGTGGATATGCATGTGTGGGTTTTTTCTGCAAATTAATAACTACTTCAATGCCAGTTCCAGCTCAACATGAACATCACCCACATAAATTAAGTTTACTGCTCTAATATTATGGCAGACCAACAAAGTAACACCAAGACAACGCTATGCAAACACAATATATCTTATTATCTTTTTCCAACCTCATTTATCTTAGCTGTAATTACCTCATACAATTAACGACTCTAATCATAGTACTTAGTAACCCTACCATCTGCTTATCTAAGTATCATTCCTCCGATACATCATTTCAGGGTAAACCAGACGAGTTTGAGTGACGGATGGAGACTCACCACCATGATGAATCCACTCTTGGGGTGACCAGCAACAGCAACAAAACACACACACAGTAAATCCTTGATCCGGCACAAGGGTTCTGACGCGACTTGGATATAAGTCCTCGGGATCCACAACTCTGAATGCGGTCCGGCCTTGCTCTTAGAATCCCGTCCAAAGCCAACATTATTTTTTTTTCCTTCTACCAACACAAAATGCTTGTAATTAAGAATACGCTTATGAGGTACAACGTGGTGGGATGAAAGAGTAGAAAAGCAGTTGTTATCCAACGTTGGGATCCATGTTGCGCGTTTTGAGGTACGTCAGGAGCGCGTCTTTGGTGCCATCAGCTTCACCTGAACACACCACACCTGAGTGGGATCACTTTGCGTCTTTCCCAGAGCGCCTATCCTGATCTCGGCTTTGTTCAAAGGCAAATAAATAAAATCCGAAAAAGGGATGACGGCGTTTTAAAAATGAAATAAAGACGAGTTGAGTTGAGCTGCAGTTGATGCTCGGACGCAAGCGGTCCTTTATCTGTGTAGTGGACACACTGACAAGAGTAGGAAAGCGAGGGGGAGAAAGAGGGAGGGGAAAAAGGGAGGTGGGGGAAGGAGGGCACCTTGCTGACGCCCATTGGAGGTTATGGGGTTTGACTCTGAGGGAGATCTTGAAGAGGGATTTGCGTGTGTGTGTGTGTGTGTGTGTGTGTGTGCAATGAAATGCCTTTGGCCCAGTAATGGCCCAGTAAAACAACACAGTACAAGTCAATAAATTTCACTTTCCTTTCCATTGGGTTTCAATGCCAATTGCGACACTTGATATTACCAGAGTGGATATGTAATATAAGTGTTGTCAGTTTAGTAATAGTAGTAGTAGCAGTAGTACTAGTAATAATAATAATAATAATAATAATGACGCCCTGGACGGAATGATGCTACGGCTTAGAATTTGGCAAGCTACATTCTGAATGATAGATGAGCACTTTCCCTGCATTCTCAGCGGCAGACGCAGGCACAGGAACCCGTTTTTGCGTGGAAAAGACATGAAAGTTAAGCTCTAAGTGCAGCTTCTACAGCTTCTTCTTCAATGGTGAAACCCTCAAGAGCAAGGGTCTCAAACACGCGGACACTAGTTTGAAAGTTTAATGTTAGTGCGGCCCCGCGCAAGTTTGATATGGACGCTGTATGGTATCATGTACCCAGAAAAAATGATTACGTTTGATTCATGTTCATGTTAAAGGTTAAATAACTGTTAATAGTTATCCTCCCTATCCGTGTGGAAGTGGTAAGTTTTTGGCTATTTAAGTTGAAAGGAAATAACTTGAAGGCTACCGTTTAGGTCGCTAGCTCTCTAGTTTGCGAGTTAGCATGTGTCTCAAACACATGGCCCGCGGGCCAAATGTGGCGCGCAGGACACTAGTTTGAGGCCCCCGCCTTGATATGAAAGTTTAATGTCAGTGCGGCCCCGCGCAAGTTTGATATGGATGCTGTATGGTATCATGTACCCAGAAAAAATTATTACGTTTGATTAATGTTCATGTTAAAGGTTAAATAACTGTTAATAGTTATCCTCCCTATCCGTGTGGAAGTGGTAAGTTTTTGGCTATTTAAGTTGAAAGGAAATAACTTGAAGGCTACCGTTTAGGTCGCTAGCCCTCTAGTTTGCGAGTTAGCATGTGTCTCAAACACACGGCCCGCAGGCCAAATGTGGCGCACAGGACACTACTTTGAGGCCCCCGCCTTGATATGAAAGTTTAATGTCAGTGCGGCCCGCGCAAGTTTGATATGGATGCTGTATGGTATCATGTACCCAGAAAAAATTATTACGTTTGATTCATGTTCATGTTAAAGGTTAAATAACTGTTAATAGTTATCCTCCCTATCCGTGTGGAAGTGGTAAGTTTTTGGCTATTTAAGTTGAAAGGAAATAACTTGAAGGCTACCGTTTAGGTCGCTAGCCCTCTAGTTTGCGAGTTAGCATGTGTCTCAAACACACGGCCCGCAGGCCAAATGTGGCGCACAGGACACTACTTTGAGGCCCCCGCCTTGATATGAAAGTTTAATGTTAGTTTGATATGGATGCTGTATGGTATCATGTACCCAGAAAAAATGATTACGTTTGATTCATGTTCATGTTAAAGGTTAAATAACTGTTAATAGTTATCCTCCCTATCCGTGTGGAAGTGGTAAGTTTTTGGCTATTTAAGTTGAAAGGAAATAACTTGAAGGCTACCGTTTAGGTCGCTAGCTCTCTAGTTTGCGAGTTAGCATTGTATAGTATAGAGTCGGCCCCGGTTGGCGTCATAATTTCAGCCGCTGTCGGGTGACGTCTTTGATCGGACATCAGATGTGACGGGACAATAAATATAAAAATGTACTGCTGTTTCAGACGCTGACATTACATAGTGGTTGCTGTCGTTGTTTTTTTTCCACTGAAATGTGCGCATGTTAGTCAATTTACCACTGTACAGGGTGCGCTTCACCTGCGCCGGGAATAGACCAGGTCGCAGCTGGCGAGTTTTCAATGCACCTTTGGCACGCTGTTTTTTTTTTCACAAAATTATCACGGTGCCAAGCTTAAATTGTGGACACCCCCCAGGGTGCGCTTCACCTGCGCCGAGAATAGACCAGGTCGGAGCTAGCGAGTTTTCAACGCACCTTTGACACGCTGTTTTGTCACGAAATTATCACGGTGCCAAGCTGAAATTGTGGACACCCCCCGCCCCCCTGGGTGCGCTTCACCTGTGCCGAGAATAGACCAGGTCGGAGCTAGCGAGTTTTCAACGCACCTTTGACACGCTGTTTTTTCACGAAATTAGCACGGTGCCAAGCTGAAATTGTGGACACCCCCCGCCCCCCTGGGTGCGCTTCACCTGCGCCGAGAATAGACCAGGTCGGAGCTAGCGAGTTTTCAACGCACCTTTGACACGCTGTTTTTTTCACGAAATTATCACGGTGCCAAGCTGAAATTGTGGACACCTCCCTTGGTGCGCCGCCACATCCATCTTGGCACAGTCTAGTCTACCAAATTGGCTGCAAATTGGCTGCGCAGTGGTGCGCTGGACCGAATTACCACTACGTGGGCTGGACCGCGCTCTTGCCACCTTGCGCTGCGCCACTTTGCGCTGCGCCAATTTGCGCTGCGCCACAAAATTAGAGCCCTAAATGTAAAAATGATTAAAATACGCTTGATACATTGTCATGACTTATTTCCGAAATGTGATTTTAGAGAATAGAAAGGTGACTCAGGCACTGGACTAATGACCCAGTCAGGTGCCCCATGGGGTTATTAAACCAAGGGCTGTCCCCAGTCAGACAGTCCAGGGATGAGCTCAGTGTGTATTCTGGTCCTTTGGCTTTTTTTGGCGATAGAGCCATGGGCCATGCCAGCACAGGACTGACTCATACAGTACATAATAATATTAGTAACATATTTAATTTATGGCTTTTTCGGGTACTCAAATAGACATGAGTCAAAACATACAAATCAAAACAGGGTGAGATGGAGAGCTTTATTAGATGCACTAATAAAGTTTTGTATAAGATGGAGTGCATGAAAAAAAAAATGTTTCATGCACTTGACTATCAAATATTTAGCGCTATTTGAGCTTCTAACTTGCTTCGACTTGCTTCTAATGCACTTTTCTGGTGAACAAAACTGGGGAAACCTCACACACACTCACTCACACTCACACCCAAAAATGGCATAAACTGCCAAAATTTTAGGGCGTCAATTTTTGACAAAAAACATAAGGGGGTTAGTATGTCGTTTATTTCAGTTTTTTTCAACTTGCTTCTAATGCACTTTTCTGCTCAAAAAACAGGGGAAACCTCACACACACTCAACAGGGGCCCCAGGAGCACCCAAAAATGGCATAAAATGCCAAAATTTTAGGACGTCAATTTTTGACAAAAAACATAAGTATGTCGTTTTTTTCAGTTTTTTTCAACTTGCTTCTAATGCACTTTTCTGGTGAAAAAAACAGGGGAAACCTCACACACACTCAACAGGGGCCCCAGGAGCACCCAAAAATGGCATAAAATGCCAACATTTTAGAGCGTCAATTTTTGACAAAAAAAAAACTATTTTTCAGTTTTTTTCAACTTGCTTCTAATGCACTTTTCTGGTGGAAAAAACAGGGGGAAACTCACATACACTCAACAGGGGCCCCAGGAGCACCCAAAAATGGCATAAAATGCCAAAATTTTAGGGCGTCAATTTTTGACAAAAAACATCACGTATGTAGTTTTTTTCTGTTTTTTTCAACTTGCTTCTAATGCACTTTTCTGGTGGAAAAAACAGGGGAAACCTCACACACACTCAACAGGGGCCCCAGGAGCACCCAAAAATGGCATAAAATGCCCAAATTTTTTTTATAAAAATACGTATGGGGTTGGTATGTCGTTTTTTCCAGTTTTTTTTCAACTTGCTTCTAATGCACTTTTCTGCAAAAAAAAACAAAAAACGGGGGAAACCTCACACACACATTTTCGTGCATGTAACTTATGATGCATATATATATATACTGAGTTACTGTACATTTGAAGTGATGTGAACTAACTCTAGTGTCATCGGGCGATACTTTAAACCTCTTCCATCAAGCCAACTGTCTTCCCCACTGGCAGCAGCACAACCATCAAGAGAATGTTCTCTTCTATATTTCCAGCCAAAATCTTTTATGTCTTTGATCATAAATCGAATAACTACGATTCTGCGTTAAATAGCTACGAGGCAAAAAGAACCGGACTACATCCGAGGGACTGAATATCCAGCGACAAAAGGTCAGAGCGCAACACAAAGCCTAAAAATACGCCGTCGGCCGGGGACAGATGAGCCTGAACGTGCGAGTGAACGAGGAACAACAGATCTGTGATAATTTATTATTGAGTAACTTTAGATCCGCTGACTCTCAGCCGGCCTGAAAGTCCAGAAACTTCTGGAATGATTGGCCGGCTCTCAGAGGAGGTGTTGAGGTGTGTTGTCAGATGCTATATCACCATGGAAAAATGCTCCCAAACATGAAGACAATTATAATACGATTCTTCTACGAAGTCTTCCTGTAATAAAAAATTGACGTAGGGTCACCGGAGGATGTTGCCACGCTTGACAAATTCCGAGAATTGGCATTGACACACACATGGAGCAGGTGATACGTAAGGGATCAAAGGGATACCTCGGACATGGTTGCCTCTGTGACGTTTAAAACACCTCCGACATTGAAGACACACTCTTCAACACTCGGGGAGACACGGAGACCAAAATAATCTGTGTGCGCTAGCATATGTGTTAACTCCACGGCTGTTATTCACATTTCCAACGTATTTTTAGGACAAATACAATGTACTACTGTACTACTGAAATGTACTGTGATATGACTGAATGCAAAATACTTTACGCTAATACCCCATACGTTGGGGGATTGTCCAATTGTCCAACATCTTCAACAATGTTCCCCTTAATTTTGGTGTAAAGTTCTGGGATCCAAAACCTGTATTGTTAAAGCGCTGTTAATTAATTGATTTAATTAATTGATTAATTGTTGTCTGTCACTCACCAAGTTTAATTGCTAAATGCTACAAAAGAAATTATGCATTTATTTCATTTACATTTCAGTAGGGATGAGCCAGATAAATAATAAGTCTTACAGATCACTGACACACATACACAGTACACATATAGCGGGATAATAAATCAATAAATATATAATACATAATAAATATAAATAAATATAAATAAATATAAATAAATATAAATAAATATAAATAAATATTAATAAATATTAATAAATATTAATAAATATTAATAAATATTAATAAATATTAATAAATGTAAATAAATGTAAATAAATATTAATAATGAAATGTGATGCACTGGCACACATACACAGTACCTATATAGCGGGATAATAAATAAATAAATATATAATATACACAATAAATATTAATAAATAGTATAAATATTAATAAATATTAATATATATTAATAAATATTAATAATGAAACCTGACACACATACACAGTACACATATAGCGGGATAATAAATTAATAAATATATAATATATATAATACATAATAAATAAATATTAATAAATATAAATAATGAAATGTGATGCACTGACACACATACACAGTACACATATAGCGAGATGATAAATAAATAATATTAATAAATATTAATAAATATTGATAATTATTGATAATATTAATACATATTAATAATGAAATGTGATGCACTGACACACATACACAGTACACATATAGCGAGATGATAAATAAATAATATTAATAAATATTGATAAATATTGATAATATTAATACATATTAATAATGAAATGTGATGCACTGACACACATACACAGTACACATATAGCGGGATAATAAATCAATAAATATATAATATATATAATAAATAAATAAATATAATGAATATAAACAAATATAAATAAATAAATATAGCAACTTTTGATCAATAAATGCATTTTCTATTATTTGATTTCTTTAAATAAAATAAATCAGACTCAGTCTGACTTAGCATTTGGGATTTTAGTCAGTGCAGATAAATGTTTGTTCTAAAGCCTGATTGGATATTAATAAATGAACTCAATAAAGGGAAATATTAGTTGAATACTTGGAGTACAGATAACGGAGACATATTTTATTCAAAGTTCACGAAAAACTTCAACAGTCTAAAGTCCAAGTCAAGTCCCCGAGTCACTGATGTCAACGTCCAAATCGAGTTGCAAGTTGTCGATGATGTTGTCCACTTCAAAGTCATCAAAAATGTGACTCGAGTCTGACTCGAGTCACGCGACTGAGACTCGAGTCCACACCTCCGAGCCTAGAATAGACTCGAGTCCACAACCATTCACACTCACATTGACACCGTCACCGAGCCAAGTCAAGCATCCTGTCCCATTTCCTTGGGAGGCTTCACAAGTCTCGGGATTGAATCTTGTCGTGACAACGGACAGGCTATCTGGTGTGAAGTTCGATACCCTGACACACCGGTCCTTCACTGGCCTGAATGATGAGAGCAGGTTTTAACCGACTACAGGTGCTCTCGAGAAGGGGTGGTCGGGGCCTTTGAAGTGAAAGCCAACTGGGACCATGGCCCATCTTTGACCGGGCGCCAGCTCAGACACATTTGCTTCAAATTAATACTCTCGCTTCACTTCTGCTTCAATTCTGCTCGTTTGCTTTCTGCTACTCTTGTGCCGTTGTACAAGCCCGAAAACAACGTTTTATTTGATGATAAAGACGCCGCGGTCACAGCGCTATTATTCAGAGATTTTACTTTTATGCGCGGAATTTTTATGTCCACTATCCAAAGATCTGCGAGTCTTCAGCCCGACACCCTTTTCATTCAAAGTTATACGATTCAATCACGGAGCTCCTTGTCCTCTTTTTGCCAAAACGGTGCAAAAAACGCAAAGTCATACCATCTTTTTGACCTTTAATTTGTCTTCTTTCTTACATTTACTGCATGTATTATATATTGTAAGCATACGCAGGACTCACACATCTCATTAAAATGAGCGCAAAAGAGAAATAAATGCTTGTTTCGATGGTAAGCCCCCCCTGGAGGTCGCCACATCTGGCTCCTGTTAGCCACAAGCGTATAAAAATCAAATGAGGTTTAAGCGCACAAACATGCGCGCACACACAAACACACTGGGAGGTATATAGCACTCTTGCATGGTGGTCACCCCCTCGGGTCCTTGTACCTCTAGTGCCAACGGAGTCGATATGGAGGGGCTCAGATAAAGACTAGTTGGCACAATCGAACAACAACAACATATTTGTTATATTTGCCTTTGTCCTCATAATACAGATGTTTGCTAAATACAAGGATGAAGAGTCTTGAACCAGTCATGATGTGCTATATATATCACTATATTGACACGCACTATGGTACCCATTATGGCATTGGATGCTCATATCACTTTGTACTTCGGTACGAGGTGCATTATTTAAAAAAAAAAAAAAAAAAAAAACTAAATTGTATTATGGAAAGCAGGAAGTGAACAAATGTAACAGTTGCTGATTGTAAAAGTACCAGATGGAGGGGTAGGATTTAATAAGCTTTGCTTCTTCCTACTCCTTTTGGACATGTGGAACTGGGAACTGATTATTTGATGCACTCAATTGGAATCTGATCCATACCAAAAAAATAATAATAATTAAAAGAATAATTTAAAACATAATTTAAAAAATTAAATTATATTAGGAAATATGTATATATGTATATGTATATTAGGAAAAAAAAACAAAATAAACCTTAAACTGTATTATGGAAAGCAGGAAGTGAACAAATGTAACAGTTACTGATTGTAAAAGTACCAGATGGAGGGGTAGGATTTAATAAGCTTTGCTTCTTCCTACTCCTTTTGGACATGTGGAACTGGGAACTGATTATTTGATGCACTCAATTGGAATCTGATCCATACCAAAATAAAAAAAATAAAAATAATCATTTAAAAAATAATTTAAAATATTAAATTATATTAGGAAATATATATATATGTGTATATATATGTATATTAGGAAAAAAAAACTAAAAAAAACTCCTCCATCTGGTACTTTTACAATCAGTAACATTTGTTACAGTTACATTTGTTCACTTCCTGCTTTCGTAATATAATTTAAGTTTGTTTTTTTTTCTTTTTTTAATTTTAATTTTTATCCTAATAAAAATTTGGATATTAGAATATTAGAATATAAAATAAAAAATATTTATATAAATTATTTATTAATAAATACTTTTAATATTAATATTAATTTTAATTTTGTAATATTCTAATATCCTAATTTAATTAATTTTATTAATTAAAATTCAAAAAACAAACAAAAAAGACTTAAATTACTATGGTACCCATTATATCAATGTATGGTCATATCACCTCATGCTTCGGTACGTGATTAAAAATTAAATTAAAATTAATGAATAATTTATATAAATAATTTTGATTTTAATCACGTACCGAAGTACTCGGTGATATGAGCATCCAATGCCATAATGTGTACCATAGTGCGTGTCAATATAGTGATATATATAGCACATCATGACTGGTTCAAGACTCTTCATCCTTGTATTTAGCAAACATCAACTGCTTGTATTGTTTCTTGAATTGGCTCATCGTTGTGCATTGTTTGATTCCCTTACTCAATCCATTCCATAGTTTGATCCCACATACTGAAATGCTATGGCTAGCATAACGTAGTCCTAGCATAGAAGTGTTTCAAATGTACTTCTTCCCTGAGATCATTTTTAAAAGATTCTGAAATTTTCTGGGGAGTTGTGTTCTTATGCTTTCAATGTCAGTGAGGTCAAAGCTGGCTCATCTTGTGCGTTTCTCCGAGGCCAGGAGGCATGTCTGAAGCCCTGTGAATATCTTGCTAGGCTTCAATTTCCTGCTATGTTAAATCTCGGAGAACGCAATCTGTCTTGATTTGAGGCTGGGTGGGATAGGCAGTACTTCAATAACTTATTGTGTTGGTAGACCATAGTGAACGATGGTTGTGCAACACTTAAGTGTGACTGACAAGTCGGCTCTTTGCAGAACCTCCAAGGGTGTCATTTGCTTCTGATTCCCATAAATGAATGGAAGTGGGAATGTTCAAGCGGCTTGTTTTCTGGAGACCGTCCAAATCTCACGGGGGGGGGGGGGGTCACAACGACCAATTGACCAAAATGAACGAAATGACCGAAATGAACGAAATGAACAAAATGAACAAAATGAACGAAATGAACGAAATGAACTGATCTTTTTACTGAATTAACGGGAATGATTCGAGCTAATGCTAACCGGACTAGCGGGTTGGCTTCAACGGACGGAATGAACGTGAACATGAGTGAACGGACTGACTCGACACGGCTGAACGAATGAAAGAAATGAACGAAATGACCGAAATGAACGAAATTACCAAAAAGACCGAAATGACCGAAATGAACGAAATGACTGAATGAACGAAATGAACAAAATGAACCAAATGAACGGATCTTTTTACTGAATGAACCGGAATGATCCGAGCTAATGCTAACTGGACTAGCGGGTTGGCTAAAACGGACGGAACGAACGTGAACATGAGTGAACGGACTGACTCGACACGGCTGACCGAATGAACAAAATGACCGAAATGAACTAAATGAACGAAATGACCGAAATGAACGAAATAAACGAAATGAACGGATCTTTTTACTGAATGAACCGGAATGATCCGAGCTAATGCTAACCGGACTAACGTGTTGGCTACATCGGACGGAATGAATGTGAACATGAGTGAACGGACTGACTCGACACGGCTGACCGAATGAACGAAATGAACGAAATAAACGAAATGAACGAAATGACCCAAATGAACGAACTGACCGAAATGAACAAAATGAGCGAAATGAACGGATCTTTTTACTGAATGAACCGGAATGATCCGAGCTAATGCTAACCGGACTAGCGGGTTGGCTACAACGGACGGAACGAACGTGAACATGAGTGAACGGACTGACTCGCAACGGCTGACCGAATGAACGAAATGAACAAAATGAAAGAAATTAACGGAATGACCGAAATGAACGAAATGACCCAAATGACCGAAATGAACGAAATAAACGAAATAAACGAAATGAACGGATCTTTATACTGAATGAACCGGAATGATCCAAGCTAATGCTAACCCGACTAACGGGTTGGCTACAACGAACGGAATGAACGTGAACATGAGTGAACGGACTGACTCGACGTGGCTGACAGAAAATGAACGGAATGACCGAAATGACCAAAATGAACGAAATGACCAAAATTAACGAAATGACCCAAATTAACAAAATGAACAGATCTTTTGACTGAATTAACAGGAATGATCCGGGCTAATGTTTCTCGATGAAAGACCATTTTAAAGTTCAATAAGACTTGAACAGAGTTTGAAATTTTTCAAATTAAAAGGAGAACTTTTCTTGCTGAAAACCCGCATATTTGACACCATCCTTTAAGTATTGTTGTGTTGTGGCCAGTTGAAACGCCCCAGCAAAGTCTGGCATGTCCTTGGCTGCAGGTGAGCTCCTTTCCTGGACTGTCAAGAGTGAAATGTTGCCCATGTGTTTGCTTTCTGACTTTCTTTTGACTTGTGATAGACGGTCCATCTTTGGAAATCTGACTAACATACCCTAGAAAGACGTGGATGAAGGTAGGCATGACATCACTCATGGGACTCATTTTTCCTGGTTTTTGCACCCGTTCAACCGAGGCAACTTGCACGGGCTCCCGGTTCATTTAAAATTTGACTTCAAATTTGACTTGTTGTTATAACTCAATGGTTCGCAATTTTTGTTATTTTTTGTCTCAAAAGCACCACAAGTAGTTTTCCAACTGACTTCATACCAGCCAAACCAGCCGAAGCAAGCAGATGAAAAAAATAATAATATATAACACTATCAGTGACTGATGCACAACCGTGCCCGCTGTCTTGTGAAATGCACCGTGTTCATTATGAAACAACTTTAAGATTGCAAGATGTGTAATATTTTTGCACACTTATGTCAGCCATACATACATGCGGGATGCTCGATGCCGACGTTGTGCGACTGTGCAAGTGTACCTAATGTAATGGTTTTATTTCATTTGAACATGCATCAGATTCCAATTGAGTGCATCCCATAATCAGTTTCCAGTTCCACATGTCCGAAAGGAGTAGGAAGAAGCAAAGCTTATTAAATCCTACCCCTCCGTCTGGTACTTTTACAATCAGTAACTGTTACATTTGTTCACTTCCTGCTTTCCTAATATAATTTAAGTTGTTTTTTTGTTTTTTTAATTGTAATTTTGTAATTTTATCCTAATTAATTGTAATTTTTATCCTAATAAAAATTAGGATATTAGAAAATTGGAATATTAGAAATTAAAATTAAAATTAAAATTAAAATTAAAATTAAAATTAAAATTAAAATTAAAATTAAAATTAAAATTAAAATTAAAATTAAAATTAAAATTAAAAAATAATTTTTTAAATTGTTATTTTTATCCTGATAAAAATTTGGATATTAGAATATAAAATTAAAATTAAAATTAAAATTAAAATTAAAATTAAAATTAAAATTAAAATTAAAATTAAAATTAAAATTAAAATTAAAATTAAAATTAATAAAAAATGTATATAAATAATTTTAATTTTCTAATATTCTAATATCCTAATTTTTATTAGGATAAAAAATTAGAATTAAAAAAACAAACAAAAAAAAATGAAATTACTACGGTACCCATTATGTAATCAAATTACAATTGAGTGCATCCCATAATCAGTTCCCAGTTCCACATGTCCAAAAGGAGTAGGAAGAAGCAAAGCTTATTAAATCCTACCCCTCCATATAGCTCCTATCATGTTGTTTTTTTTTTTTCTTGGGAAGGCGGCTTATTTCACTTATTTAGACGTTTGTTTTATTTGTTTTTGACTTAATATCCAATTCGCTTTTCAACACAACGGACTTGACTTGGCTTTGCTTTGCCGGCGTCAGCTGAAAGTGAAAATGAAAAGTAAACCAAGAGAAGAAGAAGAAGAGCCGCAAATGGGAACCAGATAATTCGAGATGTCAGTTGTGTTGTAGATTTATACTTTACCCGCTCCCATGAGATCCGCCACACATACGCTCTCTCGGAGCGGAACAAAAGAATACTGAGAGATTAGCAAAGCGGGGGGGGGGGCGACAACAATGAGAACGGTAACACCAGACCTGGTCGTCTGTAAGGATCCCTGTGTATGTACATCTGCCCTCCTTATGTTATAATGGGTGGGCTGCCCTTTTCTGACTTTGGCCTCTTATGGCCTCTTATCGTTTTGCCTTGTGTGCGGAATACCGCTGATTACATTGTGTTGATGCCTGTGACACACGTTCATAAAACAATCAACAAGACCGCAAACTTGCAGCCAAGTTTGCTGAAATTGAGCCCACTGATTGATTGATTGATGGATGGATGCGACATGAAAAATATCCCGTGTGTCATTTTAGCCTTTTATACATAACATGGTGGTCTTCATATTTATTCTAGCTATCAGCCGGTGAGCAGCTTATCAGCAGCATCCAGGTGGAATACTGATACAGCCTGACAGATGTTCTTTCTCTGGCTTGAAGACAGCTTGCGGAGAACACAGCATGGAAGCACCAACAGAGAAGAGGCTGACAGACGACTGAGGTGCGAACTGTGTTCCATGACTTGTCAGGACAGATACTGTAATTAGTAATTAATGCGCTGACTCCATTTACACACCAAAAGTCAATTCATCACTTTAGTTCCTTCCACATGAAATGTCAATTTTTAGACATTTTTAGAGTGGTGACCTTGATCCTATCAAAAATTTAAAACTATTTGGACTATGGAATAATGACCCATTTTTATTTTTATTCATTCATTTGTTTTTGTTTTTTTTTCATAAAAGTGCACAGCCTAATTTGAACAGAATTGCACTTTACATGGTTGCACGGTGGTCGAGTGGTTAGCGCACAGGCCTCACAACAAGCAGACCCGAGTTCAATTCCATCCTCGGCATGCATGTTCTCCCCGTGCATGTGTGGATTTTCCACAAAAAACATGCTAGGCTAATTAGCAACTCCAAATTGTCCATAGGTATGAATGTGAGTGTGAATGGTTGTTTGTCTATATGTGCCCTGTGATTGGCTGGCCACCAGTCCGGGGGTGTACCCCGCCTCTCGCCCCGAAAAAAGCTGGGATAGGCTCACCAGCACCCCCGCGACCCTTGTGAGGAAAAGCAGTAGAAAATGAATGAATGAATGAGTTCTCCTCCTATTTTGTGTGGAAGTGGTAACTTCTTGGATACTTATTTTGTCTTTCCCCACCTTCGGCCATCTCTGTGTGGAGTTTGTGTGGTTTTTTTTCCGGGTACTCCGGTTTCCTCCCACATTCCACAAAAAATATGCTAGGTTAATTAGCAACTCCAAATTGTCCATAGGTATGAATGTGAGTGTGAATGGTTGTTTGTCTACTATATGTGCCCTGTGATTGGCTGGCCACCAGTCCGGGGTGGACCACGCCTCTCGCCCGAATAAGACAGCTGGGATAGGCTCCAGCACCTAGTAGAAAATGAATGAATGAATGAGTTGTGTGGAAGTGGTAACTTTTTGGCTACTTATTTTGTCTTTCCCCACCCTCGGACATTTCTGTGTGGAGTTTGCATGTTTTCCCCGTGCATGTGTGTTTTTTTTCCGGGTACTCCGGTTTCCTCCCACATTCCACAAAAAACATGCTAGGTTAATTAGCGACTCCAAATTGTCCATAGGTATGAATGTGAGTGTGAATGGTTGTTTGTCTATATGTGCCCTGTGATTGGCTGGCCACCAGTCCGGGGGTGTATCCCGCCTCTCGCCCCGAAAAAAGCTGGGATAGGCTCCAGAACCCCCGCGACCTTTGTGAGGAAAAACAGTAGAAAATGAATGAATGAATGAGTTCTCCTCCTATTTTGTGTGGAAGTGGTAACTTCTTGGATACTTATTTTGTCTTTCCCCACCTTCGGCCATCTCTGTGTGGAGTTTGTGCGTTTTTTTTTCCGGGTACTCCGGTTTCCTCCCACATTCCACAAAAAACATGCTAGGTTAATTAGCAACTCCAAATTGTCCATAGTTATGAATGTGAGTGTGAATGGTTGTTTGTCTATATGTGCCCTGTGATTGGCTGGCCACCAGTCCGGGGTGGACCACGCCTCTCGCCCGAATAAGACAGCTGGGATAGGCTCCAGCACCTAGTAGAAAATGAATGAATGAATGAGTTGTGTGGAAGTGGTAACTTTTTGGCTACTTATTTTGTCTTTCCCCACCCTCGGACATTTCTGTGTGGAGTTTGCATGTTTTCCCCGTGCATGTGTGTTTTTTTTTCCGGGTACTCCGGTTTCCTCCCACATTCCACAAAAAACATGCTAGGTTAATTCGCGACTCCAAATTGTCCATAGTTATGAATGTGAGTGTGAATGGTTGTTTGTCTATATGTGCCCTGTGATTGGCTGGCCACCAGTCCGGGGGTGTATCCCGCCTCTCGCCCCGAAAAAAGCTGGGATAGGCTCCAGCACCCCGGCGACCCTTGTGAGGAAAAGCAGTAGAAAATGAATGAATGAATGAGTTCTCCTCCTATTTTGTGTGGAAGTGGTAACTTCTTGGATACTTATTTTGTCTTTCCCCACCTTCGGCCATCTCTGTGTGGAGTTTGTGTGGTTTTTTTTCCGGGTACTCCGGTTTCCTCCCACATTCCACAAAAAACATGCTAGGTTAATTAGCAACTCCAAATTGTCCATAGGTATGAATGTGAGTGTGAATGGTTGTTTGTCTATATGTGCCCTGTGATTGGCTGGCCACCAGTCCGGGGTGGACCACGCCTCTCGCCCGAATAAGACAGCTGGGATAGGCTCCAGCACCTACTGCTTTTTCCTCACAAAAAGCAGTAGAAACTGAATGAAAAATGAATGAATGAGTTCTCCTATTTTGTGTGGAAGTGGTAACTTTTTGGCTACTTATTTTGTCTTTCCCCACCCTCGGACATTTCTGTGTGGAGTTTGCATGTTCTCCCCGTGCATGTGTGTTTTTTTTTTCCGGGTACTCCGGTTTCCTCCCACATTCCACAAAAAACATGCTAGGCTAATTAGCAACTCCAAATTGTCCATAGGTATGAATGTGAGTGTGAATGGTTGTTTGTCTATATGTGCCCTGTGATTGGCTGGCCACCAGTCCGGGGTGGACCACGCCACTCGCCCGAATAAGACAGCTGGGATAGGCTCCAGCACCTACTGCTTTTTGTGAGGAAAAGCAGTAGAAAATGAATGAATGAATGAGTTCTCCTATTTTGTGTGGAAGTGGTAACTTTTTGGCTACTTATTTTGTCTTTCCCCACCCTCGGACATTTCTGTTCTCTACTTACGAGCTGTCAATGTGATGACCATGGCATTTTATTACGGTTATTATGGTATTTATTACCTATTGTGTAAAACTATGCTAGGAACAACATCAAATCAAACGCACTAAATCAGTGAAGTCAGGAAAAAGTCAGGAAATAAATGTATGAAATAAGTATTAACCAAATAACCCTCACTGGGATCTTCACAGAGTAAATTAAACAGACTATTTACTACAGAGGTGCAGAATCTGGAAGATCTAGAAAGCTTTCTGTGATCGTTATTGTGTGTAGCTGCTCTATAGGAGTCTGGAACTCAATCCAAAGTGCCAAAAATGTGCAAAATAGGTTCGCTTTACGAATGTAGACATTTTTGGACTTTTTTTTTTTAGGGTTTTATAGTCTAAATAGGTGAGTCTGTTGTTAGCTGATTTATGCTAACTGTGTTTTGGTGTTTTTTCTGTGTTTTCTGGCCCCTAAAAGGTTCCGCAGAGGCTTATTAATTTCCAAAAAGTAAACAAATTAACAGAATTTTACACAAAGCAGCATCCAGATTACAGTTTTTGCTCATCTTTAGCAAAAATTGGCATTCAGGAACACAAAGCTTCTGTTTCCTTCTGCTCGATGTCAACACTACAAGAGTCGGAAGAGCCAGATCGTTGCAAACGACCCATCAGTATTAGGTGTGAGTGTTTGAGGAGAAGCGTATCCAGATGTGCGTTAGCTTGCATGCGTGTGGACGACCTAATGGCCCACTGTGTGATTACACAACGAGCAAGGCACCGGAAAAGAAAGAACACATGAAAGCCGTGTCTAAAGTACCAAGTCCTGCCGTCTCACAGGAAGACCCCATTACTGCGTGTGCTACGATAAAAACTGTCCCCTGATCTGCCCGGTGGCACTGATCGCCATCTCCTCCCCTCAATGGATTCTTACTCAGGCTGTGCGGGTCCGACTGCTTAAGTGGCCCCCAGAGAAACAACATAATGGCGTTAAGGACCAAATAAAACTAATTTACTGTGACTTCATGCAAGATGCCCTGTGTTGCTGGTGGGCACAGACATATTAACTCTCTTCATTAAGTCTGTCCACTAATGATGTGTGTGATCCAAAGAAAAAGCAAATCAAGCCAATTTATATGGTCAGGAACCAATCATGAGCGATGATAAAACTCACAACAAGCCTGTCTACCCATTTGAATTCATTACGCAATATAATAGATATAATATAATAGAACACAAAACTCATCACACAGCAATTTAACACTCAAAGGGTATACCCAATAAATATACAAACATGTACCAATTTGAGTTTACATTTTAAAAAATGCATTTTGTCTGACATTTTGAGGACAACTAGCATAGAAAAGATGGTGCCGCAATGCTGTCCATTGCTGTCCATTTGCCCATCAGAGGGAGCCAGGGGAGTCCGAATCCCAGAGGGAGGCTGATGTCATTGCAACACCCCAATGAATGTGTTCCTCAGATGCAATGCATAATGGCAAAAATGTTTTGTATTTGTACATGTTTGTATATTTCTCAGATGTATCTTTTGAGTGTTAAGTTGCTGTGTGATGAGTTTAGTTTAGTTTGATATTGTTATACTGTTACTGTTCAAATCCAATTCAAATTTGGAGATAAAATTGAAGAAAAAAAAAACATAGTTTGTCAGTAAATAATGCTTGTAGACCCAGACCCGAGCTCCAGTGGACCCCAAGTAAATTGAGTTTGAGACCCCTGATTTAGACAATTAGTTGTAGTTGTGAAGAGATTAGCCATAAATTAGTAAACCAATGTACCAATTTGAGTTTACATTTTAAAAAATGCATTTTGTCTGACATTTTGAGGACAACTAGCATAGAAAAGATGGTGCCGCAATGCTGTCTTTGTCCATCAGAGGGAGCCAGGGGAGTCCGAATCCCAGAGGGAGGCTGACGTCAATGCAACGCCCCAATGAATGTGTTCCTCAGATGCAATGCATAATGGCAAAAATGTTTTGTATTTGTACATGTTTGTATATTTCTCAGATGTACCTTTTGAGTGTTAAGTTGCTGTGTGATGAGTTTAGTTTAGTTCGATATTGTTATACTGTTACTCTTCAAATCCAATTCAAATTTGGAGATAAAAATGAAGAAAAAAAAACATAGTTTGTCAGTAAATAACGCTTGTAGACCCAGACCCGAGCTCCAGTGGACCCCAAGTAAATTGAGTTTGAGACCCCTGATTTAGACAATTAGTTGTAGTTGTGAAGAGATTAGCCATAAATTAGTAAACCAATGTACCAATTTGAGTTTACATTTTAAAAAATGCATTTTGTCTGACATTTTGAGGACAACTAGCATAGAAAAGATGGTGCCGCAATGCTGTCTTTGTCCATCAGAGGGAGCCAGGGGAGTCCGAATCCCAGAGGGAGGCTGACGTCAATGCAACGCCCCAATGAATGTGTTCCTCAGATGCAATGCATAATGGCAAAAATGTTTTGTATTTGTACATGTTTGTATATTTCTCAGATGTACCTTTTGAGTGTTAAGTTGCTGTGTGATGAGTTTAGTTTAGTTCGATATTGTTATACTGTTACTGTTTGAATCAAATTCAAATTTGGAGATAAAAATGAAGAAAAAAAAACATAGTTTGTCAGTAAATAATGCTTGTAGACCCAGACCTGAGCTCCAGTGGCCCCCAAGTAAATTGAGTTTGAGACCCCTGATTTAGACAATTAGTTGTAGTTGTGAAGAGATTAGCCATAAATTAGTAAACCAATGTACCAATTTGAGTTTACATTTTAAAAAATGCATTTTGTCTGACATTTTGAGGACAACTAGCATAGAAAAGATGGTGCCGCAATGCTGTCTTTGCCCATCAGAGGGAGCCAGGGGAGCCCGAATCCCAGAGGGAGGCTGACGTCAATGCAACGCCCCAATGAATGTGTTCCTCAGATGCAATGCATAATGGCAAAAATGTTATCGTGCTGTTTTTTTTTTTTTTTTCAATTTTCAAATTTGTATTTGTACATGTTTGTATATTTCTCAGATGTATCTTTTGAGTGTTAAGTTGCTGTGTGATGAGTTTAGTTTAGTTCGATATTGTTATACTGTTACTGTTCAAATCAAATTCAAATTTGGAGATAAAAATAAAGAAAAAAAAACATAGTTTGT
This sequence comes from Doryrhamphus excisus, assembly GCF_030265055.1. Classification (NCBI taxonomy): domain Eukaryota; kingdom Metazoa; phylum Chordata; class Actinopteri; order Syngnathiformes; family Syngnathidae; genus Doryrhamphus; species Doryrhamphus excisus. The sequence continues at coordinate 20,250,236 of NC_080475.1, read as the reverse complement.
CAGTAAATAATGCTTGTAGACCCAGACCCGAGTTTGAGACCCCTGATTTAGACAATTAGTTGTAGTTGTGAAGAGCCATGAATTAGTAAACCATAGGGTTCACAGTTTAAGAAAAAAAAACAGTGTAATTCATGGCATTTTTAATACTGATATGTAATATTTATACTTTACTTTATACTTTATTTGGAAGCAACTGGCAGTCTGTTGTCTGTTTCTCAGGGACTAAATGGTTAAGGTGTACAACACACACACACACACACACACACACACACAACCAGTGGCGTTCACTGATGCATAAACACCATGTAGCGTAGGACAATCTGTTTATGAGTGCGTCTCGGCTTGGCCAGTGTTTGCACCATGTGTGTGTGTGTGTGTGTGTGTGTGCGTTAGAAAGTGCGATAGACTGATTACAGACGAGCTAAGTGATGCTTTCATGAACAAACTAGCCTAGTCTGAATTTGTTTTTTTTTTTTATTAAGGAAGTATATTATCATCGCTTGATTTATTGGCTTATAAAATAGCAAGCATGTGAATGACTTTGCCGTACCAAAATTGATTGATTGATTGTTTGTACGTGCCACATGTACAAACACACAAACACACACAAACACAAACACACCTGAGATGTCTGATAGACCTAATAGTTTCCAGTGCTCAGAAGATAAAGGCCTAACTCATACTGACAGCACAGATTAACACACAGGCCTTAAACATGAGTGGTCCCGGTCAAAGGTCAATAAACACTCACACACACACAAACACGCACACACAAGGGTAGTGTGTGTGTCGCTATGGATACTCTGTAAACTGATTTCAGTTCTGTGTTGTCTTGTATTTGGTATCCAAATATTGATTTAATTTGTCCAGGTACCTAAAACAGACACTACTACTATAATGTTCTTCATCTAAGGTGTGGAACACATGTGTTTAATTTGTTTTGGTTGTGTGGGCTTTGAAACTTAATTAAGAAATTTAATTGCAACTTTTCTCTGTTTCATTCTCTGGTCCACCTTTTCCCTAAAGTGTACAATTTCCCACTCATTCTGGTGTTTGTCGCCATCTGCTGGATAAAAAATAGCGGTACACTTATGATTTGTCCAAGCGGAACTGCAGTCGAATCCCCAACCTCTAGATGGCAGTATTTTACAGTATAACAGTCACCGTGAAAACCAGCGAGGGAGAAGTAACAACAACAGAAGAAGATCAGATGTATATGGTTGGTAGGCTAGCTAGCTAGCTAACTAATTAGCTAACCAATTCGTCCGTTGGATGAGGTAAGATATTCCTTAATTATAGATTGTTTCTAAATCCGGGTTCTGCATCCTAAAAGTGCGTATTTGTAGGCTTCGTGACGTCAATTTGCTGCGCGAAGGCTGTCGGAATTAAGAAAGTCCAAATGTGCCGACAAATGTGTCCTTCTTCTCCATTGGGAAGAAGCCTGCATTGAAATTATCCTTCGTGGCTCATCATATCCCAAATTCTTCCTTCAAGCTTTTTTTTAAAGTCAACATTGCTGTGAAAAGCGGAGAGAATCAAAGCTGAGAGTATTGATGAATGAATGTTATGTGTACATCACGTACATGTTTTATTCGCAAATTCTGTCGACCTTTATGGCTGTAAAACTTAAAAACATATGTGGTACTGCTGATAAGTGTTGTAAAATTAAAGTTTGTTTGTTTCTTTCGGCTTTTTCCTGATTACGGAGTCGCCACAGCGGATCTTCGTAGCCAAAATGTAATAACCAAATAAAGGAGTTATTAATATTACTACTGCTTAATATATCAGATTTAGCTGTGAGCTGGAGATAAATCCTTAGAATGATAACATTTCTTCTTTCTTTTGTAAAACCTAATTTAAAAAACGAATAACTGTTACTGTCGCAGACATTTTGTCATGACGTCACGGGTAAACACAAGACCACGTGACACAACCAGGAAGTGTGAGGAAAGCTAGACCGTCTGAATTCACAACGCTGGTTAAAGTCTAGCCTTCGTAGACCGGGTGGGCTACTGGACTCGTAGGATGCAGACCACGGATTCAAACACAGGCACTCAACACTTTTTAACGAGGTACATTTTTTTCAAATTTGTTGATTAATTCTATTTAATTTACCGCGGATAAAGCCAATACTTTCGTTCCAATACTGTCTCCAGACTTGCTACACTTAGTTAGCATTGAACAAGCAACAAAAAAGGAAGTCTTTTATATTAAAAATTATGACTAATATATACAATGTTTATGTTATATCCATGCTACTTTTTCTATGACTTTCCTTCTTTAGAGTCTGTGCCGGCCTCTCCTCACTGAAGATATGGATTCAGTTAATGGTGATCATGATGACGGTGAGACCACCTCTTGGGTGACGGTGTGTCCCAGAGGCCTCTGGACGGTCCAGAAGAAGCTAACCCATTCTGGAAGTCAACACATTTATTCTAATAACGGAGAAGGTACCCATATGATATTCTTGCGGTTTGATTTCTTCCTGTTACGCTCCTTTTTCACCTTTTGTGTTGGTGTCTCTTCTAGTGTTGTCATCTGGCGACAAACCAAGATTGGGTTCCGTGTGCCACGTCCGCGTGAACCTCAAAACCAACATGGATGATGCAGGAACATTTGGAAAACGATCTGAGACCAGCCAAGGACACCGACTTGATGCTCCAGGAGCAAAGTGTCCAAGGTGTCGGGACTCTGTGCTGCAGGTCCCACTGGGTGACTGGACCACACTACGACTCGGGGAGGGTCATTGTGATGTCACAGAATCCTGTTTGGAGGGGATGAGCGCTGGGGAGACATGTGAGGTACGGATATTGGAAAAAAAAAAAACATTCCTATGCTGCACTGTAATCACCAAGCGACCAATGTTTGGCACATCATGGCAAAGGAAGTCGGGATCGAACATCGTACATTCATGTATACCAGGGGTCTCAAACTCAATTTACCTGGGGGCCACCGGAGCTAGGTTCTGGGTGAAGCCGGGCCACATCAGGTTATACATGTTTTTCAGTACTTTGGTTCCGGTTTTCCACACAAAAATATCTGATAAAACATTCCACTGTTCTCAAATATCTTAATTTTTATTTTTCTATACAAAATAAGATTAAAAAAAATAAATAAAAAAATTAAGAATAAAGACAATAAATCAATCAGTAATAAATAAGTAAAATAATAATAAAACGGCAAATAATAAAAACATTTTTCAGATTCAAATGTACAGTATTTACAGTTATTTAACCTTTAACATGAACATTAATGAAACTTAATAATTTGACCCAATTAGCAAGTTAGCATCGTACTCGGTTCCGTCTGGGAGCAGCGTCGTAACTTTAACAACACGTTTTAATGAGATGCTTTATCTTGACGTGTATTTTTCCGTTTTATTCCAAATCATTTCCTGCATTTATTTGTACCCGGCGTCATAAGCCTTTAGCTTCATTGCTAATCCAAAGCAAAACAGGGCGGGGTAACAGGGTAGGGTAACAGTATGGGCGGGGCAAAATCATGTTAATTGTGTCCGGTGTGCACACAGCTTTAAACTTTGGTATCAAGGTGGGGGGCCTCAAACTAGCATCTTGCGGGCCGCATTTGGCCAACGGGCCGCGAGTTTGAGACCCCTGATTTATACAATGTTAAGCATTTTACCGACTTAGCTCAAACAAGAAAAACAGCATCAGTAATTTTCATCATCAACTGTCATGAAGTTTAACTGTCATAAAACATTTCACGTACAACGTGAGAAGGCACCATCGTCGTTCTGATCATCGTGTTGTGCTTCTCAGATACGTCTCACTCCGTTAAAAGGAGCGGATATTTCGAACTCTCAGCCTGTGGAGGAAATATGTGCCACAGTGGAGCTCCGAGCTTTCACATCAGGAAAGGAGTCCTGGGAGATGTCGCCTGGTGAAAAATGGCAGTGGGTGAGGTCCCACAAGGACAGAGGCGGGGAGAGATTCAGAAGTGGAGACGTGTGGGGAGCGGCGGACAGCTACAGTCGAGCCCTCAAGCTCGTCATCGCTCTCCGCGGATGCGAGGTGGATAGAGAAGAGCGAGACGTAGAAGAACAAAGAGTCACGTACACTGAAGACGAAACGCGCTTTCCGACCGTTAACCAACTCCAAAGTCTAAAAGCCGAACTTCACTCCAACTTGTCGTTGTGTCAGCTCAAACTCAAGCAGCCAGAGCGGGCCAAGGAAAGCGCTGCTAAGGCTACGCGGCTGGAACCAGGCGGGGCCAAAGCGTGGTACCGACTCGGACAAGCCTGCCAGATGGTGAACGAGCTTGAGGAGGCCCGAGTGGCGTTCAGAGAACTGCTGAAGCTGCAGCCAGAATCCACTGCCGCTGTGAAGGCGCTTAAAGAAATAGCGAGTAAAGAGAAGCAGACAAACGCAGAGTTTGGAAAGAGGCTAAGTAAAATGTTTAGCTAACGATTATCGAGCAGAAATGGGCCATTTGGAAGACAGGATATAAAACTTCATTTTGAGTAGAATTAAAATCGGTTGATACTTTTTCAATAAAACTATATATCTCAAAATGTATATTAACAGTGCATGTTACTAATAGTACATTGCACTTGACTAGTATTGCAATATGCAAGAATGACAAATCATATTGTAGTTACTAAAATGTTTTTATTTCGGTATCAATCAACAATGATACTGACCCATCCATCCATTTCTGTGCTGCTGGAGCCTATCCCAGCTATAGACAAACAACCATTCGCACTCACATTCATACCTATGGGAAATTTGGAGTCGCCAATTAACCTAGCATGTTTTTTTTTTAATGTAGGAGGAAACTGGAGTACCCAGAGAAAACCGATTCACGCACAGGGAGAACATGCAAATTCCACACACAGATAATTTATTTTATTATATTTTATATAATATTATATATTATATAATATTTATATTAATATTATATAATATATAATTAATATTCATTCATTAATTCATTTTCTACTGCTTTTTCCTCATGAGGGTCGCGGGGGGTGCTGGAGCCTATCCCAGCTGTCTTCGGGCGAGAGGCGGGGTACACCCTGGACTGGTGGCCAGCCAATCCCAGGGCACATATAGACAAACAACCATTCACACTCACATTCATACCTATGGACAATTTGGAGTCGCTAATTAACCTAGCATGTTTTTTGTGGAATGTGGGAGGAAACCGGAGTACCCGGAAAAAAAAAACACACAAACTCCACACAGAAATGTCCGAGGGTGGGGAAAGACAAAATAAGTAGCCAAAAAGTTACCACTTCCACACAAAATAGGAGAACTCATTCATTCATTCATTCATTTTCTACTGCTTTTCCTCACAAAAAGCAGTAGGTGCTGGAGCCTATCCCAGCTGTCTTATTCGGGCGAGAGGCGTGGTCCAATCACATGGCACATATAGACAAACAACCATTCACACTCACATTCATACCTATGGACAATTTGGAGTGGCTAATTAACCTAGCATGTTTTTGGAATGTGGGAGGAAACCGGAGTACCCGGAAAAAAAAAACACACAAACTCCACACAGAAATGTCCGAGGGTGGGGAAAGACAAAATAAGTAGCCAAAAAGTTACCACTTCCACACAAAATAGGAGAACTCATTCATTCATTCATTCATTTTCTACTGCTTTTCCTCACAAAAAGCAGTAGGTGCTGGAGCCTATCCCAGCTGTCTTATTCGGGCGAGAGGCGTGGTCCAATCACATGGCACATATAGACAAACAACCATTCACACTCACATTCATACCTATGGACAATTTGGAGTCGCTAATTAACCTAGCATGTTTTTGGAATGTGGGAGGAAACCGGAGAAAACCCACGCATGCACGGGGAGAACATGCAAACTCCACACAGAGATGTGCCGAGGGTGGGAATTGAACCCTGGTCTCCTAGCTGTGAGGTCTGCGCGCTAACCTATAATTAATATTATATAATATAATTATATTGTGAAATAATTAATTAATTATTTTATAATTATAATTAATCCAGTCTCTTGTATAGCATCAGTGTGTCCTTTAATCACATGTCCTCCTAATGTTTCTTCTGCTTTTTAATCCCATCTGTATGTCTCTGAGCCGCTGTCACTTGTCTCCATGCGTCCACGATGAGCGCCAGCGGTATAATTATCCACAAAAAGTTCAGAAACACAAAATAGAACCAGAAGTAGACGGGGTGTCCGAGCTCGCTGTGAGAGTAGCCTTCTCTGTGCTCTATGAAGAAATACAGCACCGCTCCGTACAGCTGACCTGGAATCGGATTACGGTGCGTATTAATACGTGGTTGCAATATAATGTAAACAATTCACCACAAATTGCACCATTCTTACCAAGTGAAAGTACGAGCTGCAAGACGTATCTGTAGGGCTTGTTAGTTAAGAAGGCAAACACGGCCCAAAAGCTGAACGGTCCCCATAGCCATGCAGTCACAGTCTCCATACAAATTGTGAAATTATCACCTCTAGACACAAAAGAAACAATCTTAGAACACAATTTGGCAATCATTCTAGCTATATTAGAACTATGTGTAAATATACTCACATTACATATCGACTGTCGCCTTTGGAGTACTCTTTCCCTGAGAGAGAGAGAGGTGAAATAGATAATGATAGTAGTGAAATTGAATGTGCATGAGTGACAAGTGAACCGCATTTTTACCACCAATTTGTTTTGGTTGTATACAGTGTAGAAAATCCTATCTTACAGTCAGTAATTTGCCGGAAAAAGCAACATGCAATGCCATTGTGGAACATTTTTTTAAACCATATTTTAAGAAAGTGCTGCCATATGTTCGGTTAAATTATTTTTTCCCATTATGCTCATGGGCCTGACATGTTTTTTTCAGCAGCCCCAAAAAAGCTTGTTCGCATATAGTATGTACTGGAAATGACATTTTCCTCCCTGAAATTGTGCATGTCACTTGTTTCATGAAACATCTGTAATTTTTTTATTATTTATGTTTAATTATTATTATTATTATTTATTTTTTTAATTTTAATTTAATTTTAATTTAATTTTAATTTAATTTTAATTTAAATTAAATTTAAAATGAAATTGTGCATGTCACTTGTTTCATGAAACATCTGTAATTTTTTTATTATTTATGTTTAATTATTATTATTATTATTTATTTTTTAAATTTAATTTAAATAATTTAATTTTAATTTTAATTTTAATTTTAATTTAATTTTAATTTTAATTTTAATTTTAATTTTAATTTAATTTTAATTTTAATTTAATTTTAATTTAATTTTAATTTAATTTTAATTTTAATTTAATTTTAATTTTAATTTTAATTTAATTTTAATTTTAATTTTAATTTAATTTTAATTTTAATTTAATTTTAATAATTTATATTTTAAATTTAATTTAAATTTAATTTAAATTAAATTTAAAATGAAATTGTGCATGTCACTTGTTTCATGAAACATCTGTAATTTTTTTTTATTATTTATGTTTAATTATTATTATTATTATTTATTTTTTTAATTTTATTTAAATAATTTAATTTTAATTTTATTTTAATTTTATTTTAATTTTATTTTAATTTTATTTTAATTTTATTTTAATTTTATTTTAATTTTATTTTAATTTTAATAATTTATATTTTAAATTTAATTTAAATTTAATTTAAATTTAATTTAAATTTAATTTAAATTTAATTTAAATTTAATTTAAATTTAATTTAAATTTAATTTAAATTTAATTTAAATTTAATTTAAATTTAATTAATTTTTATCTGACAATACTCACACAATTGTGACAGAAAGCTCTGGTCTCCTGGAATGACATCATGGTAGAGTGAGAACCAGCCCTCAATGACACTGTGGATGAAACCACAAACAGCAAACCAGCACACAGCCAGACGCCTCCATGCCCCCAGCCGGCCAGTGATCATCCAAGTCACTAGAAGAAAGACTCCGGACACAGAAAAGAGAAACGCCAGGATCTCTGCCATGGATCGATCATTGGCCACATAGGAAGGGATCACAAGATCCCTGGGCCAGTAGGGGTGCAGAGATCTGGATGCTGAGGTAGCGTCCATCGCCTATAGCAAAAATACATTGAGATTGCATCTGGATTATAACTTCATAAAGTACAAATTTGACTTTTGAGGTCATCAGCAAATTAGGATTTGCATAATTACAATGTGCATATTTTCTTACCAGTGAAAAACAGCAAAATCCTCAATTTAAGTTCTCATAAAGAAACTGTAACTACTATAAAACAACTGCTGGCCGCAGACGTAATATATAAACATGTGGAAAAAATCTCCAACACGGAACTCGCATGGTTTGACCAATCAGACTGTGCCATTTTCTCAGCCGCCCCGCACGTGATTTTGTACAGTCTCGATGATTGGCTCATTCTCTCGGAACATGTACGTCACGATAGAACGTGCCAATGAAAATTAATGTTTCAGCACAACTCACCACCAAGGACTCAATTGATTGGACTGCAGTTAAACTACAATGGCACTGAACTGTAGTACGTTTTGGCGCAGAACGTCCGCCATGATGGTGAGCAAGAGAGGTTTTTGGGGTGAGCCTTCCTCATACTTCCTGGTTGTGTCACGTGGTCTCGTGTTTATCCTGACGTCCTTACAGAATGACATCTGCCTTCAATCGCGACAGTAATATAACTAAAGTGAAGGCGATTTATCTCCAGTTCACAATGAATGCCCTTAGAATGACAGGTGCATTCTCACGTTATATAATTTATATATTATATAATTTTAGCGAGTTGCGTAGCACCACAGGTCCCATATGGTCTAGCGGTTAGGATTCCTGGTTTTCACCCAGGCGGCCCGGGTTCGACTCCCGGTATGGGAACTACTTGTTTTTCAACTGTGATTGTTAATTTTGTTAAATTACCATTCTACTAAGGCGACTTGCTTGCAGTTCCTACCAAAACAAGTATATATGTGACCGTTAATTGCACCGTCAAATCTAGTAAAACCTAAAAAACTTATTTCGGATTATTTTTATGTTAATACGTTTTAATGGGTTTTTACAAGTTGCTCATTAAGATGACAACAAGAAAAATAATTTACTTTGTAACATAATCCATTTAAATTGTTTCAAATACTTGTTAGTCCGTTTAAATGTCTATTTTATTAACGAAAACATTTGCATGCCCTCGGGGTGAAAATACATTTAATGTATTTATAATACAGTTCAATGGAGAAACATTCATGTTAATTTTGTGTTATAATTTCCTTTTTATTTTTCATCATGACAAATGAGCTGCAACCGGAACTTGAGGTGCTGACCTGGGCTAAGACCTATAGGGGGCAGCAATACGCTGTCTAGTCGTCTAGTTTCCCGGAAATGAAAAAGACGAAGAAGAACCACTGGGGCACGTGATATAACATCACATGACCCTTTGCGGAAGTTCTTAACACTGCGATAATCAGTCATCTCTCCGAGGACATTATCGCCTTTGAGAACATTAAAAAAGAAGACATGTCTGGAGAAGATGAATGTTCTCTGTTGCTGGATGAAAAACTGCTGACTTTAATGGACCAGCTGGAATTACTGGAAGAAAAACGAGCTCGATTGAATACACTCATCGAGCAGGTACGCTATCTATAGCTATAGTCTGAATACGTTGTTTTATTTTGTAAATATGTACAATTTCCGTAATGTCTTCGTAAGCAAAATTCATTCATATGCCGTGTAAATGTATTATAAATGAATGAAATAGTATTACAATTCATTATGTGTCCATTTTGCGTTTACGTAGCCACAAGTTTCGCATAGTTGGGTAAACAATTTGTCGTAGGGGTGCAAATAAAAAATATGTGGTTACTGTACATTAGCTACTCACATTGAGAGAGTTATAAAATATAAAATATAAACCCCTATAAAAAATATGTACCTTGCCGATTTGTGCGCATGCGCTAACATCAGCGTTAGGCATGAAATCAGTACCCTAACCGTAACAGGTCAGTTTTCTGAACTAGCTCAGGACTGTGAAACTATAGGAATTACTGATGTTGTGTTTCTATCACCTTTCTCCGCAGGGATGGTTTTCCATTTCCAAGGCACGGTATTCCATGGGAAACAAACAAGTGTCAGCTCTTCAGTATGCAAGTGAGATGGAGTCGCTGGTTTGTGTCCATGTAAAGTGAGTCATTTGACCCGATTCACTGTTAATTCCATGGATTACTTTAACGTTGACGTTGGTATTGGTAATGATGTGAAATTCTTTGTACACAGATCACTCAACAATGACAATATTGAGTTCTGCACCGTAAGAGAGTCACCGAATTATCATACTGAGTGCAAGAATGAGAAATCTATTGAAGACGTTGGTCCACAAGACGAAGGTGGGTATGTGTTATGGAAAAAAAGTCATCCTAACTAAGAAAGAGTGCCTGAAATAAAGAACTTGAGCAGTTAATGATACCATTGCAAAGGGATCAGACACACATCTACCACAGTACTTAACTATTCGTATTAGCACTGACTTCTTTATTTCTTACAGGCATCAGAAGAAGAATAAAAACAAAAAAAGATAGCAGTGAAACAGAGTCAGTTGAAGAATTAAAGGGTAATAAAAAGTGTGAAGACACTCCAGCTCCAAAAAGTAAACAGAATCTTCAACAAAATCCGCTTAAATGGTTTGGAATTTTGGTGCCACAATCCCTGAAGCAAGCCCAGTCATCATTCAACCAAGGTGCCGTGTTCGATTTCTGAATAGCGGTTGTCTTATTAGAATTTATATTGTAGCAGAAATCACATCGCATATTTTTTTGCATGGTTACTTATTATTAATTAAACAATTTTATTGTTTCTCCTTTTTTTTATAGTAATAGAGCTGACTGCTGAGATTGCAAATCTTCAAGTCGCAATTTTAAACACCAGACAGGAGTTGAAGGACCACATTCCGGAGAAGGTTTCAGCATTCCCGTTGGAAAACACCACATAACAATGGATGCTAACAGCTGTATTTTTAAGGATACGGGTGCTAACTAAACAAAAACACACACACAAAAATCCTAAAGAACTACTGAACGTCAAATTTGATACAATCTTGGAAATATGAGTCATTATTTTATTTAAAAAATAATATACAGTTAGCAATCCCAAAGTTGTGAGCAACGACCTGTCCCACTTTGTTTAACGGTCCTGAACACACCATTGTGCATGTGCTAACCTTCACCAATGCTGCACATATAAACTACTGTACTGTATTTTTTTACAGTTTTTTTTCCTATTAATATTTATTCTCAAATGCTGATACTATGTGGGAATACATAAAGGTAAGGTTTGATGATGTTACTGAGTACTTATGTGCATATTCTGTGCACATTAAACAGCAACCTTATAACCAGGATCGATCTGGTGGGTCTGTTTTGATTTTGTGGTTTTAATTTGATTGTTGTTAATGTTACAAATTTAAATGATAAATAATGTACAAACTACTAGTTAATAATGGGGACCGCTGGGACCCTCAGTCTGGATGTTTTCCCCTGTACATGCGTTTCTTTTGCTGGTAGGGAATCAGGAACTCCTGTACGAGCCATTGCTAGCAAGTAAACAGAGGAGCAGCGCCCATATAAGGAAGCCCGCCCCTTTGTGACATCACAAATGGGCAGTTTTACCACGCCTTTTGAAACCGGAGTGTTTTGAGCCATTCTAAACTTCGTAAACCTCATTATCTAAAACTTTGGCGTCGTTTAACATGAGAATACAACATTCTAAATTACATTTGTGGGTCAGAAAAGTGGAAAAAGTGAAAAATAGGTTCACTTTAATAATGCTATTCTATTGAAGCTAACTGATAATAAATAAACTTGTATGAATCAAATCTGATTCGGAAATCTACCCGGCTCTTATTTAGAATAATTATTAGCTAACCTAGCTATTTCGGCTACAATACAATCGCGTCTGATAAATCTAAATCGTATTAGCGATCATAAGATGTACATTGTTGCTAACCGGATGTATTAACATCCCGAGGAATGATAGCAGACATCGCTGGGTCGTGTCCAAACCGGAAATGAAACTCCAGTCCCTTGTGTGTACTTCCTGGTCCGATCATAATCCAGCCTGACTGACACACACACACACACACACACAAGAGCACACAATACAGCCATCCTCCTCGGTCCGACCCGCCGCTCGTCTTCCCGATGTTAGCCGACATCCGTGTTCGGCGTTTAAGCGACACACAAAGCCCGTCGGGAATCATCCATTGACGTCCATTTGTGGCATCCAGCACCAAGCAGCCTTTTGTGGTTGTATACCCGGGGGGGGGGAGGACCGCGAAGTAAACATCCCAGTTTGCTTCCATGAGAGGCGGCGAGGAGGGCTCGCTATCTCATCACCATCACCGTCATCAACACCATCATCATCGCAGTCGACGTTGATCCGGGATCCGGTGCCCATGGCGTCTGCTTCGAAGGTGTCTATTTTGGATTACTTTAATATTGTCTTTGAGGGCGAAAATGGCAAAATCGAGTCCAACTGCAAAGCGTGTGGGACCAGAATCCAAGCGAAGCGCAGCGTCACCTCCAACTTCGTAACGCATCTCAAGGTAATTCCCAAATAATGATGATAATTGTTTAGAATATCACACTAACCATAACCTTTCTATCTCTCAGCGCAAGCATCAAGCCATGTATGATGACTTTGTGAAAAGGAAAGACATGAAAAGAGAAGGTTACTCCTCGGGTTCCATGAACACTCTGACAACCAATGGAGGGAACGCCCGCTACACCCACACCATGGGTGCGGGGATGGCAGGAAGAGGTGCAACCGGAGGGATGGCAGCCGTGGATGGAGGAGCAGCAGCAGTAGTAGGAGTAGTAGGAGTCGCAGGAGGAGGAGGAGTGAGCAGGTTCGACAAGCATGACCCACGTCAGGTGTGTTATGATCCATCATCACATGTGCTAGACCTGGATAGGATGTGTATGGCCCTTTAAGACTAAACATGGCTGTAATTCAACTTAAAAAATAGTTCAATATTTTAATGTTTTACACTGTAATATTGCACTAACCACAACACTAAGGTGCAAAAATAATTCGTGGCTAGTTATGAAACTACAACAAAAGTTGCTATCTAGCAAATTGTACAGATTTTTTGCTTTTTTGCAGAGTTCATTGGGCGGGAATGAACCTATGGTATATTATATTCACTATATACCCAAAAGTATTAAGGCTTTTTGTTGTGTTTTGACTTATTTCCAGAGAACAGACTATTTGCTAACTATTCATTAATTCATTCATTTTCTACCGCTTTTCCTCACAAGGGTCGCACAGGGGTTGCTGGAGCCTATCCCAGCTGTCTTATTTAAGTAAAAAAAAAAATCATAGTTTGATGTGGTGTGGTTATTAAAGAACTCCTGAAAAAAGGGAAATAAAAAAACATATAGCTGATAGAATGACACTTAAAATTAGACAAATAATTCAAGGCGGACTGTCAGCCAATCACAGGGCACATATAGACAAACAACCATTCACACTCACATTCATACCTATGGACAATTTGGAGTCGCTAATTAACCTAGCATGTTTTTGGAATGTCGGAGGAAACCGGAGTACCCGTAGAAAACCCACGCATTCATGGGGAAAACATGCAAATTCCACACAGAGATGGCCGAGAATGGAATTGAACTCGGGTCTCCTGGCTGTGTGGCGTGCTAACCACTCGACCATCGTGCAGCCCTGGGGAGTAAACTTGCCATGCAATATTTTGCTGAATTATTTTAATAATATAAAAATCTTACAATATAATAATATAAATAATCAGCCAATCACAGGGCAAACAACCATTCACACTAATTCGCCAATTAACCTAGCATGTTTTTGGAATGTGGGAGGAAACCGGAGTACCCGGAGAAAACCCACGCATTCACGGGGAAAACATGCAAATTCCACACAGAGATGGCCGAGAATGGAATTGAACTCGGGTCGTCTGGCTGTGTGGCGTGCGCGCAAACTACTCGACCATCGTGCAACTTGCCATGCAATATTTTTGCTGAATTATTTTAATAATATAAAAATATTATCATATAGTAATATGAATAATGAGCCAATCACAGGGCAAACAACCATTCACACTCATTCGCCAATTAACCTAGCATGTTTTTGGAATGTGGGAGGAAACCGGAGTTCCCACACATTCACGGGGAAAACATGCAAACGCCACACAGAGATGGCCGAGAATGGAATTGAACTCGGGTCTCCTGGCTGTGTGGCGTGCGCGCTAACCACTCGTCCATCGTGTATCCACGGAGGAACTTGCCATGCAATATTTTGCTGAATTATTTTAATAATATAAAAATATTACAATATAATAATATAAATAATCAGCCAATCACAGGGCCAACAACCATTCACACTCATTCGCCAATTAACCTAGCATGTTTTTGGAATGTGGGAGGAAACCGGAGTACCCGTAGAAAACCCACACATTCACGGGAAGAACATGAAAACTCCACACAGACATAGCCGAGAATGGAATTGAACTCGGGTCTCCTGGCTGTGTGGCGTGCTAACCACTCGACCATCGTGCAGCCCTGGGGAGTAAACTTGCCATGCAATATTTTGCTGAATTATTTCAATAATATAAAAATATTATAATATAGTAATATAAATAATCAGCCAATCACAGGTCAAACAACCATTCACACTCATTCGCCAATTAACCTAGCATGTTTTTGGAATGTGGGAGGAAACCGGAGTACCCGGAGAAAACCCACGCATGCACGGGGAGAACATGCAAACTCCACACAGAGATGGCCGAGAATGGAATTGAACTCAGGTCTCCTGGCTGTGTGGCGTGCTAACCACTCGACCATCGTGCAGCCCTGGGGAG
>NC_080475.1:20190417-20230417 GCF_030265055.1 Doryrhamphus excisus | reverse complement strand
TGTATTCATGTTGGGGTTCAGGCGCTGCGACGGCTGCTGGAGTCCATGGAGATCTTAGAGGAGATGAGCGGTCCAGGGGAAACGGTGCTGGGTGTTTCAGAACGAGCCCTGCTGAGGGAGCTCACTGACACTTTGGAGCCCTTCATGGAAGCGTGGGACATGGTGTGTGGGGAGCGACCTGCAGACGTAAACGCCGATAGACACGTCTCCATCAGTCTGGCTCTTCCATGTGTCTTGGGCCTACGTAAACATCTCTCCGAGACATCAACTCCACATTGCCCGTCTCTCCTAGCGAGCCTCAGCCAAGCCGCAGAACGTCACTTGGCTCCTATCCTGGAGAACCCACTCTACATCACCGCCACCACTCTGGACCCCCAGTTCAAGCTCACATGGAGCAGCAACCCGGATTGGCACCGACAAGTTCTTCTCGAGGAATTATCAAAACATTCCGCGGACTCCAACACGGATCGATATCCTCATTCCCGCGTATCTCCAGCACCGACGCCGTCGTCCGTGTCGTCTCTGACGCGGCCCTGCAAGCTCTTCTCCTTCATCAAGCAGAGACCCGTGAGTCAGGCCAAGAGTTTGGAGCAAGAGCTGGGCGTCTACCTGCGTGAGGAACCCACAGACGAAGACGCTCTGCATTACTGGAGGCGGAAAAGCATTGACTTCCCAATCCTCTCCCAGGTGGCCAAGAGGGCGTTTACCGTACCTGCTTGCGGCACCGCCGTGGAAAGCATCTTCCACCACGCCGACCACTGCCTGCGCCCCGAGAGAGCATGTGTCCTACCAAAGAACCTGGAGACGCTCGTATACCTCAAAGCCAACTACAGATTACTTTGGACATAGTATTTTTTTTTTTCCATGAAGCTTCTCGCTACGCTGAAGAACACGACCAATTGTGGTTGGATCCATCTTCAAAGATGAGGCCTCGTTTATATTTTTGAGGCATTCCGTTGCAATGTTTTGGTTTATGAACGCCATCTTCATCCCTAAACCAATCATAACATTGACAGGAATTTATTTGATATTTTTATTGTTTTTTTTAAACGCCTTTAGCATATGGAACAACATCTCCAATTGTATTTAATTGACATGTACTTTCTATTCTACAGTGTACTACATCATTGTACAAATACTTGGAGTGGAGTGGAGCATTAGCCGAAGAAGAAGTAATTTGACATTCGGAGATACAGAACACGGTGTGTCAGTAAGTAATGCCCCGTGAAATACTCTCATTCATTCAATCGGTTTAGTTACCCCCATGTCAAATTTGGTACATTCCTGTACTGCATTGTTGCGGTGAGGCCTACTCGGATTAGAAGCGAAATGTATTTGGAAACCAACCTGAATTATTAAGTTGCAATTAATTGAATGCCCTGAGAAATCAGTCAATAATGCTTCTATTCTACTAATAAAGTACTGGAATGTAGTATCTTTTAAAGTTGTACTATTTGGTACTTATTCCGCTTCTTTTGTTTTCTTTGTGCGCGATGGATTCATTACAAAAATACTGTTTCTGAATAGGCGGCACGGTGGTCGAGTGGTTAGCGCGTAGACCTCACAGCTAGGAGACAAGGGTTCGATTCCACCCTCGGCCATCTCTGTGTGGAGTTTGTGTGGTTTTTTTTTTGGGTACTCCGGTTTCCTCCCACATTCCACAAAAAACATGCTAGGTTAATTAGCGACTCCAAATTGTCCATAGGTATGAATGTGAGTGTGAATGGTTGTTTGTCTATATGTGCCATGTGATTGGACCACGCCTCTCGCCCGAATAAGACAGCTGGGATAGGCTCCAGCACCTACTGCTTTTTGTGAGGAAAAGCAGTAGAAAATGAATGAATGAATGAGTTCTCCTCCTATTTTGTGTGGAAATGGTAACTTCTTGGATACTTATTTTGTCTTTCCCCACCTTCGGCCATCTCTGTGTGGAGTTTGTGTGTTTTTTTTTCCGGGTACTCCGTTTTCCTCCCACATTCCACAAAAAACATGCTAGGTTAATTAGCGACTCCAAATTGTCCATAGGTATGAATGTGAGTGTGAATGGTTGTTTGTCTATATGTGCCCTGTGATTGGCTGGCCACCAGTCCAGGGTGGACCACGCCTCTGGCCCGAATAAGACAGCTGGGATAGGCTCCAGCACCTACTGCTTTTTGTGAGGAAAAGCAGTAGAAAATGAATGAATTAATGAGTTCTCCTCCTATTTTGTGTGGAAGTGGTAACTTTTTGGCTACTTATGTTGTCTTTCCCCATTCTCGGCCATCTCTGTGTGGAGTTTGCATGTTCTCCCCGTGCATGCGTGGGTTTTCTCCGGGTGCTCCGGTTTCCTCCCACATTCCACAAAAAACATGCTAGGTTAATTAGCGACTCCAAATTGTCCATAGGTATGAATGTGAGTGTGAATGGTTGTTTGTCTATATGTGCCCTGTGATTGGCTGGCCACCAGTCCAGGGTGTACCCCGCCTCTCGCCCCGAAAAAAGCTGGGATAGGCTCCAGCACCCCGCAACCCTTGTGAGGAAAAGCAGTAGAAAATGAATGAATGAATGAGTTCTCCTCCTATTTTGTGTGGAAGTGGTAACTTCTTGGATACTTATTTTGTCTTTCCCCACCTTCGGCCATCTCTGTGTGGAGTTTGTGTGTTTTTTTTTTCCGGGTACTCCGGTTTCCTCCCACATTCCAAAAACATGCTAGGTTAATTAGCGACTCCAAATTGTCCATAGGTATGAATGTGAGTGTGAATGGTTGTTTGTCTATATGTGCCATGTGATTGGCTGGCGACCAGTCCAGGGTGGACCACGCCTCTGGCCCGAATAAGATAGCTGGGATAGGCTCCAGCACCTAGTAGAAAATGAATGAGTTCTCCTCCTATTTTGTGTGGAAGTGGTAACTTTTTGGCTACTTATTTTGTCTTTCCCCACCCTCGGACATTTCTGTGTGGAGTCTACATGTTCTCCCCGTGGGTGTGTGGGTTTTCTCCGGGTACCCAAGACAGCTGGGATAGCCTCCATTTTTTTTTTTTTACTAAATAAGACACTTAGTGTGAGGAACTCAGCCATCCGTGAGGTGCTCGGAATAGAACCGCTTCTCCTTCACATCGAGAGGAGTCAATTGAGGTGGCTCGGGCCTCCCCGGGGAGGCGTTCCGGGCATGCCCAGCTGGGGAAAAAGCACCCCCCCGGGGGCAGACCTAGGACACAAATGGAGGGAATTATGTCTCACAGCTGGCTTGGGAACGCTTTGGTGTCTTCCCGGTGTGGAGATGGAGGAGGTGGCTGGGGGCCGGGGACGCTACTGAGACTGCCGCCCCCCGCGACTTGGACCCGGATAAGCGGAGGTAAATGTCAAATCATGATGCCGGCTGGTATGTTAAAAGTCGGAATACTTAAAAGCAATTGGCAGGCCGGATTGAAACGCTTGGTGGGCCGCGTGTGGCCCCCGGGATGTAATTTTCCCACCCGTGGTGTAGAATGACAAGTTCCATTAGCATTGATTCTGTTAGTGGGATCTTAGTGGGATTACATATCGTTAATTCCGCCTGTTTTTTTGTTGAAAACTACATAAAATATCCCTTTTGGAGCTTTTGGATATGACGCTACTTCATATCTCATATTCCCGATGCTTTGTTTGTGTGCTGTTTAATCACACGAGTGTATTGTTGATTATCTGTGCAGCTTCAAGAGCCTCGGTATCGCTCTCTCTCTCTTTCTCTCTCTCCACCCACCAGACCGTGACAGCTCATCCATTTGACTTAGACCATCCGGCAATGCAGCTCTCCTATTGGTAATTGCCTCTCAAATGAATTACTTGGCCCCGGAGTGATGCCGAGGGATGGGAGGAAATTGTAATTGGATGCCCGTGCCCTCTGCTTTAATCTCGTCATGCCAGGTTATTACATCTGCAATGCAGGGAAGCCGCACACATATATATATATATATATATATATATATATATATATATATATATATGCATTTGCAGAAGCACTTCTTCCCCTCCCCCAATCTGTGAACCGGTGCGACAGATGCTGTGATGCCTTTTTCCTATTCATGACACAAACGAGACACAGACGTCCCCACTCGTCATTTTCTGTGTGGACAGCACAGAGCCCAGACGGGGTCTATTTAGGGGGATGGTGTTGGGGGGGGGGGGGCTAGTCGGCTTATTGCTTAGTGCTGCAGGACAGTAGAGGAGTTGGCAAAAACAAAAGTGGTGTTCCGTATCAAGGGCGCCTTGGTAACCGCGTACACACGCGCGTGTAAACAGTCCGACTGTTATTAATAACCTGCCTGTTGCTGAACTGCTGACAGTTAGGCGACGTCCGAATTAGGGATCGACCGATATGTTTTTTTTTTGGGGAGCCGATGCCGATACCGATTTTTTACACGCCTAAGTAAAGCTAAAATCATGCTGTTTGCTAACAGCAGAAAGGACACGCAACTGGAAACCTCATATTACAAATATACAACATAAAAGTGGCCAGAAATATTTCAGTTTTCAACAAAGCAAAAATTTGTTCTCAAGTCAGAAATCACTCCACACTCTTTATTGTTCTCTGATTCTACCATATCTTACTTATTGTGTGGAAATATGGGATAATAACTATATAAAAAAAAGCAATCTTCACTCGCTAAATGTACTGCAAAAAAAGGCCAGTAAGGATAATTCATAATGCCGCCTACAGAGAACATACTATCGGCTTATTTCTAAAATCACTACTTTGGTATTTGACAAAAAAAAAAATTAAAAAAAATAAATAAATAAAAAAATAAATAAAAAAATAAAAATTAATAAAAATATAAAATAAAGTAAAAAATACTTAAATTATATTAGGAAAGCAGGAAGTGAACAAATGTAACAGTTACTGATTGTAAAAGTACCAGATGGAGGGGTAGGATTTAATAAGCTTTGCTTCTTCCTACTCCTTTTGGACATGTGGAACTGGGAACTGATTATGGGATGCACTCATTTGGAATCTGATCCATACCAAAATAAAAATAAAAATTACAAAAAAATAAAAAAATATATATATTTTTTTTAAATAATTTAAAAAATTAAATTATATTAGAAAATATATATGTATATATATATATGTATATTAGGGAAAAACCAAAAAACCTTAAACTGTATTATGGAAAGCAGGAGGTGAACAAATGTAACAGTTAGTGATTGTAAAATTACCAGATGGAGGGGTAGGATTTAATAAGCTTTGCTTCTTCCTACTCCTTTTGGACATGTGGAACTGGGAACTGATTATGGGATGCACTCATTTGGAATCTGATCCATATCAAAATAAAAAAAATAATAATAATAATAAAAAAAATTATAAAAAAATTATAATAAAAAATAAAAAAACTTAAATTATATTAGGAAAGCAGGAAGTGAACAAATGTAACAGTTAGTGATTGTAAAAGTACCAGATGGAGGGGTAGGATTTAATAAGCTTTGCTTCTTCCTACTCCTTTTGGACATGTGGAACTGGGAACTGATTATGGGATGCACTCAATTGGAATCTGATGCATGTTCAAATGAAATAAAACCATTACCATTTTCCATCACCCTTAGCCGATGGCCGATTTTGCTTGGTGCCGATATTTGTGGCCGATACTGCTTTTGATCCCTGAATTTACATGAAAAAATGATAACAAATATTACAGGTGTCATGTTTAAATAAATATTTATTGAAACGTAAACACTGAACACAGTAGGATTCAGCTGTCTTAAACGGCATTATCAACGCGGAGCACTTCCTGGTTCCCGGCATGCTTTGCGGCACCGTCGATGTAAATACTTTGTCAGTTTGTAGTTAAAGTTGCATAGTTTTTAGTTTTTTTTTTTTCTTTTATTTGTCAGTTGCGTTGGTATGTGATGTTTTTGGGCTTTCTCGTTGTCCCAGTGGACCCCGGCGGATGCCTGACTGTAAATCAAAATATATCGGCGAACACATGTGCGTATCGGCTGATACCGATTCAAGGGAAAAAACACAAATATTGTCCCGATATATCGGTCGATCCTTTACTCGCTCATTGTATGAACACCGTGAAGTTGGGCCTTTGCAGCCGTAACGGCGTCTTAAGACTTTCTCGAAGATTTTCTTGAGGTCTTGATGGACTTTTTGTCCATTTTGTCAGAGATCACCGATATTCTACCTGAGAGAGGACATCTTTGTGGTGGTTCATCACAAAAGAAGGGATTGAAGTCAGGGTTCTGGATCCAACCAAATGCTGATGTCCGTACAGTTTGTACAGTTTGTTCAGCCCTGTTCTACTTTTGTAATTCGGTACACCCTTTCAGCATCAAACGGGGGGGGGGGGGGGGGGGGGGGGTTCAGAAAAGCCAGCCCCAGCCAGACATGCTCTGGATATGACTCAGGTCACAATAGCTTCTATTTCTGTTGATGCACTTGGGTTATCACTCCACTTCCATCCACTCTCCCTCCCTCACTCTCTCTTGCTCTTGCAAAAAACATGGCCGACAGAAACAGTCGAGTCAGTGTGAAGCGGAAGGAGAAGAAAACGGAGAACAAGCCCACCGATGAGAAGGAAAAAGAAAAGGGTAAAGGTTTGAAAAGGCAGCAGGATAAAGTTGTGAAAAAGCCAGAGAAGGTTCCTGCTCCGGTGGAAGAGGAGAAGACGAACGGGAACGCTGGAGGTGCAGCAGGCGAGGAGGTGAAGAAAAACGACGGAAACGGAGAGTTTGTGCCTTTCGAACTGCCGCCGTTTGAGATCGTGGTAGGGTGGGTAAGATGCTCGGTCTTTCTGTGTACATACGTCTGTTCTGAGGAAGGATGCCAGGCACTTAAACCAGCACTAATAATATATATAAATATATATGGTAATGGTAATGGTAATGGTAATGGTAATGGTAATGGTTTTATTTCATTTGAACATGCATCAGATTACAATTGAGTGCATCCCATAATCAGTTCCCAGTTCCACATGTCCAAAAGGAGTAGGAAGAAGCAAAGCTTATTAAATCCTACCCCTCCATCTGGTACTTTTACAATCAGTAACTGTTACATTTGTTCACCTCCTGCTTTCCATAATACAGTTTAAGGTTTTTTGTTGTTTTTTTCCTATTATACATATATATACATATATATATATATATTTCCTAATATAATTTAATTTTTTAAATTATTTTTTTTAATTATTTTTTTAATTATTTTTTTAAATTATTTTTTTTAATTATTATTATTATTATTTTTTTTTTTGTATTTAGCAAACATCAACTGCTTGTATTGTTTCTTGAATTGGCTCATCGTTGTGCATTGTTTGATTCCCTTACTCAATCCATTCCATAGTTTGATTCCACATACTGAAATGCTATGCTAACGCTAACGTAGTCCTAGCATAGAAGTGTTTCAAATGTACTTCTTCCCTGAGATCATATTTCTCCTCTCTTGTAGAGAAGTATTGGATGACATTTTTAGCTAATTGGTATAATTTTTAGCCTTATGCATTATTTTAGCTGTTTGAAGATGAACTATATCAGCAAGTTGAAGTATTTATGATTTTAGAAAATAAGGAGTTAGTATGTTCTTTGTAGGCGGCATTATGAATTATCCTTACTGGCCTTTTTTGCAGTACATTTAGCCAGTGAAGATTGTTTTTTTTATAGTTATTAGCTCATATTTCCACACAATAAGTAAGATATGGTAGAACCAGAGAGCAATAAAGAGCGTGGAGTATTTGTACTAGACAGTAAGACATTAATTAGTACAGTATGTGTTTTCTGTGTTACCCCTGTTTGAATGGTACACACATTGCAATGCTTTATTACTTTGTGCATTCAATGCGATTTCAATGCATTTTTTTTTTTTACTTTCTGCCAGGGAACAGATGAGCCCGTTCTACTTCAAATTCCAATTCAGGAATGTGGAGTACTCATCCGGGCGGAACAAGACCTTGCTGTGCTACCGAGTGGACACGCCAGGAGGCACCGCAGAGCCTCTGCAAGGTTATCTGGAGGATGAACATGCCACGGCTCACGCTGAAGAGGCTTTCTTTCAGCGAGTAATTTACTGCAGCCTCAGCTGTGCGTGCATTGATACGCATGCTTTTTTTTTCCGCTTACACGTATTTCCTTTTCCAGGTGCTCCCGAACAGCAACAGTTCCCAAGAATATGAAGTCACATGGTACATGTCTTCTAGTCCATGTGTGGCTTGTTCTACTAAGTTGGCTAACATCCTCCAGCAACGCAAAAAGGTCCGTTTGTGTATATTCTGCTCCCGGCTTTTTGATTGGGAAGACCCGGAGATCGTTGAAGGCATCAAGGCTTTGGTGAACGCCGGCTGCAAAGTGAGGATGATGAAACCGTCTGACTTCCTGTACGTTTGGGAGAACTACGTGGAGAAGGAGGAGCAGAGTTTTACGCCCTGGGAGGATTGTCAGGAAAACTACAACTATTACGTGGAGAAACTGGCTGATATCCTCAAGTAAATGTGAGTCCTGCAGAAACCTTTTCAGTTGGAGGACTTTTTATATTTAAATACTGTCGTGTTGCATATTTTATTTGAATTATTTCACGGGGAAAAATATATTTTTTATTCATCTACCAACGTATTTATCACAACAAGCTGCGATTAGAATTACATTAACAGGCTATTGAAAATGTATCTAGTGTGATCTACTGTAATCTATGGAGGACCAAAACTGCCAAAATAATAAATAAATAAAAGTGAAAATAAAAACAAAAATGAAAAAAAATAAAAAAATTAAATACACAAAAATAAATAGAAATAGAAATAAAAACAAAAATAAAAAAATATATACATAAATAAATAAATAAAAGCAAAAATAAATACAAAAATAAAAAAACAAGATTCAAAAATTAAAAATAAAGACAAAAATAAATGTAGAAAGAAATACAAAAATAAATGTAGAAATAAATACAAAAATAAATATATAAATAGAATTACATATCAATGAATAAATTTATTTATTTATGTATATATTTTTTTATTTTTGTTTTTATTTCCATTTATATTAATGTTTTTGTATTTAATTTTTTGATTTTTTTTTTCATTTTTGTTTTATTACCACTTTTATTTATTTATTTATTTATTTATTTATTTATTTATTTATTTATTTATTTATTTATGTATTTATTTATTTATTTATTTATTTATTTATTTATTTATTTATTTATTTATTTATTTATTTATTTATTTATTTATTTATTTATTTATTATTTTGGCAGTTTTGGTCCTCCATATAATCTATCTGTTGTTTATGTGAGGAACCGTGTGTTTACGTTTAAAAAATACACTTTTTCTTCTTCTTCTTCTTCTTCTTCTTCTTCTTTCTCTTTGGGCTTTACCCTTCAGGGGTCGCCACAGCAAATCAATCTCCTCCGTCCAACCCTGTCTTCTCGACTACCGACTACCTCCATGTCCTCCTTCACTACATCCATAAACCTCCTCCTCTTTGGTCTTCTTCTACGCCTCCTACCTTCTACCGATATCTTCACTATCTCTCCTCTGGACATGTCCCGACCGTCTCAGTCTGGCCGATAACTGACTTTATCTCCAAGGTCTCTAACGTGTACTTGTTCCCGATCCTATCCATCCTGGTCACTCCCGTTGAGAACCTCAGCTGACTCATCTCTGCTACCTCCGGTTCCCAACCATCAGTCTGGCCTCTCTCTCTCTCTCCAAGGTCTCTAACATGTAATGTTCTTATTAAGTGTACTTGTTCCTGATCCTATTCATCCTGGTCACTCCCGTGGAGAACCTCAGCAGCCTCATCTCTGCTACCTCCAGTTCCCAACCATCAGTCTGGCCTCTCTCTCTCTCCAAGGTCTCTAACATGTAATGTCCCTCTGATGTACACCTTCCTGATCCTATCCATCCTGGTCACTCCCAATGAGAACCTCAGCATCCTCGTCTCTGCTACCTCCAGTTCCCAACCATCAGTCTGGCCTCTCTCTCCAAGGCCTCTAACATGTAATGTCCCTCTGATGTACTCCTTCCTGATCCTATCCATCCTGGTCACTCCCGTTGAGAACCTCAGCATCCTCATCTCTGCTACCTTCAGTTCCCAACCATCAGTCTGGCCTCTCTCTCTCCCAGTTCTCTAACATGTAGTGTTCTTATGATGTACTTGTTCCTGATCCTATCTATCATGGTCACTCCCAATGAGAACCTCAGCATCCTCGTCTCTGCTACCTCCAGTTCCCAACCATCAGTCTGGCCTCTCTCTCTCTAGGGTCTCTAACATGTAATGTTCTTATTAAGTGTACTTGTTCCTGATCCTATCTATCCTGGTCACTCCCGTTGAGAACCTAGGACAGCTGTAGTATGACTAGATAGGACAGCTCGAGTCTGATAAGTTGTTATCGATTCAATGACCTGGATGAATGAGAATATTTACAGGCAGGATGAAATGAATTTATCAATTTATCAAAAATGTATCCAAAAATTTGTTAAAAAAATTTATCAAAAAATTTATCAATATCAAATTTTTTTATTGCCATTTTTCAATTAAAAAAAACAATATACTATTTAGAATACCCCCCAAAATCCAGCAAACAAACTCGCTATTTGACTTTTTATTGACACCACCAAGAGTTAAATAGTTTGACTTTTCTATTTCGACTACCCAATTTTCCATAGATTTTTAAAATTGAAATGCATGCATGGTCAAGGGGGGGGGTTCAGCGTTGAAAGGAAAGCAGAGCGCCATCTTCCTTTGGTGTGTCAGTGCTCTCCGTTGTCACGGCTGGAAAAACACAAGCAGAATTAGCAATACAGTCCACTTTAATACTCTCATAATACTCTTATAATACTCTTATAATAAATATTATCTATGACTGGGTTACCCTGGTCTTCCTGTTTGATTTCAGGTAGCTGCGTTGTTTCACTGCACATAATGTCCTCGCTTTCTGCACGTCAAAAATAACCAAAGTGAGGAATGAGCTTCCGGTTAAAGAATAATAAGACTTTTCTGTCGACCTTTTGCTGGCGCATTGAGTTCTGTATCTGTGATGTAATCAACCAATAGACAAGGAACATCTGCAATCAAGATAGAAGGACGTAAACACACGTGAACACGTGAACGCACCAACACCGAAAGACCGGTGTTTTGTCGCCATACCAACTCGATCCTTCAGCTGAGCCATGGTGAGGAACATTTCGCCGTCCTCCGGCCTATCTTCATTGTCATCTGCAAGATTCGATTAAAAATATATCTAGTTATTGTGTGTGTGTGGTGTTTTTTTAATTTTTTTTTTTATAGACTTATTTTTAAACGCACCTGTTTTCCTGGTAATTTTTAGAATAACGCATCCGCAGAAAACGGCGACAATTCCAAAGAGGATACACCCGGATATTGAAAGAAGAACCCGCCTCTTCAACACTATGAGGTCAAAAATTAGAACATGACTTGTAGATTTAAAAAAAAAAAAATCAAAAAAAAAAAAAAAAAAACGATAAAACTTACAAAGATTCTTTGTTGTGAGAGAATAACTTTCTGAAGAGTAAGCGGGTCTCCCGGTTCGAATCCCCCGGCAAGTGTATTGACTCTGCTCCGGGTCGTTTTGGGGTGTAACTGTGTATTTGTCCGAAGATGAGTTCCCAATCCTGTCCCCCTTCCTGAACCTGTTGTTTGCATATTTTTCAGTTTCCGTGAAAGTCCTCAAAGATCTACCGTTGGGTACAACACGGTCTACTCAGACCCGGTGTTGGACTAAAAGCTCTGCCTTTACGAAACAGAAGACCATTAAATGATATCTAAGTCTACTTAATAGTCGCTTTACATTACCATGTGTAGTTCCATGTGTCCTCACTTCCTTTGACCTCACACTGGAGCACCAGACTATCAGTGGAGAAGACCTCAGACCAGCCGGTTAAGACGACGATATTTGCTGACGGACGCTCTGCAGAAACAGTATTAGAACTTCCTAAATGAAAGATCCGGTTGTTGATTCCAAGAAATTTCCGAAGCACAACACACCTTCAACTTGGAGCCTTAAAGGCACACTTTGCTGCGTCTGATAGATACCGCTGGTTCTCCCTCTTATTGCTTGACATTGGTATGATCCGGTGTTTCTTACCGAGACAGGACTTATGGTGTAGTTGTTTCCAGATACAGGAAGTGGAGCGTCATCTTTGTACCAGCGATATTCCCATCCGGAGGAGACATTGACATGACAGCTATAGGAGACTGAATCGCCATCGTGCATTAAAATATAGTTGGGGTCCTGCACCAGAACTATTTGGGGTTTGTGGTCTAAAAAGGAAAAAATAATGATTAGATTTGTATAAACAGCTAAAATGTGCATGGTTCTGTACGGTTCTAAAGGGAATAACTTTTGGAAAAGTGTTCCAAAACTCACCATAGACAAGGATTTCTACTCCAGATGAAGAATCGCTGCTGACAGATCTGCTTTTCAGCTTTCCTGAGCAGCTGTATTGTCCTTGGTGATGGGATGAAGCAGAGACGATGGACAGAGTCCGTCCATCCGACCCCAAAGACACACCGGCATCTCTTTGGATCGCCTGACCGTCCCTTTGCCACGTATACATCCAATCAGAAGTTTTTGTTATTTCACAGCTCAGTGTCACGCTCTCAGTAGGGAACACGTCCACCCATTCAGTGCCGAGGGACAAAGATGGAACAGGAATTTCTAAAACAACAAACAAACAAAAAGACAATCACAAAAAAACTCACACACACTCAACAGGGGCCCCAGGAGCACCCAAAAATGGCATAAAATGCCAAAATTTTAGGGTGTCAATTTTTGACAAAAAACGTAAGGGGTTAGTATGTCGTTTTTTTCAGTTTTTTTCAACTTTTTCGAATGCACTTTTTTGGTCAAAAAAACACGGGAAACCTCACACACACTCAACGGGGGCCCCAGGAGGACCCAAAAAGGGCATAAAATGCCAATGTTCGAGGGCAGTGATTTTTGACAAAAAACGTAAGGGGTTAGTATGTCGTTTTTTTCATTTTTTTCAACTTCCTTTTAATGCACTTTTCTGGTCAAAAAACACGGGAAACCTCACACACACTCAACAGGGGCCCCAGGAGCATCCAAAAATGGCATAAAATGCCAAACTTTTAGGGCGTCAATTTTTCAAAAAAAACGTAAGGGCGTATGTCGTTTTTTTCAGTTTTTTCAACTTGCTCAAAATGCACTTTTCTGTTAAAATAAACACGGGAAACCTCACACACACTCAACAGGGGCCCCAGGAGCATCCAAAAATGGCATAAAATGCCAAAATTTTAGGGCGTCAATTTTTGAAAAAAAACGTAAGGGGTTAGTATGTCGTTTTTTTCAGTTTTTTCAACTTGCTCAAAATGCACTTTTCTGTTAAAATAAACACGGGAAACCTCACACACACTCAAGAGGGGCACCAGGAGCATCCAAAAATGGCATAAAATGCCCAAATTTTAGGGCGTCAATTTTTGAAAAAAAACGTAAGGGGTTAGTATGTCGTTTTTTTCATTTTTTTCAACTTGCTCAAAATGCACTTTTCTGTTAAAATAAACACGGGAAACCTCACACACACTCAACGGGGGCCCCAGGAGCATCCAAAAATGGCATAAAATGCCCAAATTTTAGGGCGTCAATTTTTGAAAAAAAACGTAAGGGGTTAGTATGTCGTTTTTTTCAGTTTTTTCAACTTGCTCAAAATGCACTTTTCTGTTAAAACAAACACGGGAAACCTCACACACACTCAACAGGGGCCCCAGGAGCATCCAAAAATGGCATAAATGCCAAACTTTTAGGGCGTCAATTTTTGAAAAAAAACGTAAGGGGTTAGTATGTCGTTTTTTTCAGTTTTTTCAACTTGCTCAAAATGCACTTTTCTGTTAAAATAAACACGGGAAACCTCACACACACTCAACAGGGGCCCCAGGAGCATCCAAAAATGGCATAAAATGCCCAAATTTTAGGGCGTCAATTTTTGAAAAAAACGTAAGGGGTTAGTATGTCGTTTTTTTCAGTTTTTTCAACTTGCTCAAAATGCACTTTTCTGTTAAAATAAACACGGGAAACCTCACACACACTCAACAGGGGCCCCAGGAGCATCCAGAAATGGCATAAAATGCCCAAATTTTAGGGCGTCAATTTTTGAAAAAAAACGTAAGGGGTTAGTATGTCGTTTTTTTCAGTTTTTTCAACTTGCTCAAAATGCACTTTTCTGTTAAAATAAACACGGGAAACCTCACACACACTCAACGGGGGCCCCAGGAGCATCCAAAAATGGCATAAAATGCCCAAATTTTAGGGCGTCAATTTTTGAAAAAAAACGTAAGGGGTTAGTATGTCGTTTTTTTCAGTTTTTTCAACTTGCTCAAAATGCACTTTTCTGTTAAAATAAACACGGGAAACATCACACACACTCAAGAGGGGCCCCAGGAGCATCCAAAAATGGCATAAAATGCCAAACTTTTAGGGCGTCAATTTTTGAAAAAAAACGTAAGGGTTTAGTATGTCGTTTTTTTCAGTTTTTTCAACTTGCTCAAAATGCACTTTTCTGTTAAAATAAACACGGGAAACCTCACACACACTCAACGGGGGCCCCAGGAGCATCCAAAAATGGCATAAAATGCCCAAATTTTAGGGCGTCAATTTTTGAAAAAAAACGTAAGGGGTTAGTATGTCGTTTTTTTCAGTTTTTTCAACTTGCTCAAAATGCACTTTTCTGTTAAAATAAACACGGGAAACCTCACACACACTCAACAGGGGCCCCAGGAGCATCCAAAAATGGCATAAAATGCCCAAATTTTAGGGCGTCAATTTTTGAAAAAAAACGTAAGGGGTTAGTATGTCGTTTTTTTCAGTTTTTTCAACTTGCTCAAAATGCACTTTTCTGTTAAAATAAACACGGGAAACCTCACACACACTCAACAGGGGCCCCAGGAGCATCCAGAAATGGCATAAAATGCCCAAATTTTAAGGCGTCAATTTTTGAAAAAAAACGTAAGGGGTTAGTATGTCGTTTTTTTCAGTTTTTTCAACTTGCTCAAAATGCACTTTTCTGTTAAAATAAACACGGGAAACCTCACACACACTCAACAGGGGCCCCAGGAGCATCCAAAAATGGCATAAAATGCCCAAATTTTAGGGCGTCAATTTTTGAAAAAAACGTAAGGGGTTAGTATGTCGTTTTTTTCAGTTTTTTCAACTTGCTCAAAATGCACTTTTCTGTTAAAATAAACACGGGAAACCTCACACACACTCAACAGGGGCCCCAGGAGCATCCAGAAATGGCATAAAATGCCCAAATTTTAGGGCGTCAATTTTTGAAAAAAAACGTAAGGGGTTAGTATGTCGTTTTTTTCAGTTTTTTCAATTTGCTCAAAATGCACTTTTCTGTTAAAATAAACACGGGAAACCTCACACACACTCAACAGGGGCCCCAGGAGCATCCAAAAATGGCATAAAATGCCCAAATTTTAGGGCGTCAATTTTTGAAAAAAAACGTAAGGGGTTAGTATGTCGTTTTTTTCAGTTTTTTCAACTTGCTCAAAATGCACTTTTCTGTTAAAATAAACACGGGAAACCTCACACACACTCAACAGGGGCCCCAGGAGCATCCAGAAATGGCATAAAATGCCCAAATTTTAAGGCGTCAATTTTTGAAAAAAAACGTAAGGGGTTAGTATGTCGTTTTTTTCAGTTTTTTCAACTTGCTCAAAATGCACTTTTCTGTTAAAATAAACACGGGAAACCTCACACACACTCAACAGGGGCCCCAGGAGCATCCAAAAATGGCATAAAATGCCCAAATTTTAGGGCGTCAATTTTTGAAAAAAAACGTAAGGGGTTAGTATGTCGTTTTTTTCAGTTTTTTCAACTTGCTCAAAATGCACTTTTCTGTTAAAATAAACACGGGAAACCTCACACACACTCAACAGGGGCCCCAGGAGCATCCAAAAATGGCATAAATGCCAAACTTTTAGGGCGTCAATTTTTGAAAAAAAACGTAAGGGGTTAGTATGTCGTTTTTTTCAGTTTTTTCAACTTGCTCAAAATGCACTTTTCTGTTAAAATAAACACGGGAAACCTCACACACACTCAACAGGGGCCCCAGGAGCATCCAAAAATGGCATAAAATGCCCAAATTTTAGGGCGTCAATTTTTGAAAAAAACGTAAGGGGTTAGTATGTCGTTTTTTTCAGTTTTTTCAACTTGCTCAAAATGCACTTTTCTGTTAAAATAAACACGGGAAACCTCACACACACTCAACAGGGGCCCCAGGAGCATCCAGAAATGGCATAAAATGCCCAAATTTTAGGGCGTCAATTTTTGAAAAAAAACGTAAGGGGTTAGTATGTCGTTTTTTTCAGTTTTTTCAACTTGCTCAAAATGCACTTTTCTGTTAAAATAAACACGGGAAACCTAACACACACTCAACAGGGGCCCCAGGAGCATCCAAAAATGGCATAAAATGCCCAAATTTTAGGGCGTCAATTTTTGAAAAAACACGTAAGGGGTTAGTATGTCGTTTTTTTCAGTTTTTTCAACTTGCTCAAAATGCACTTTTCTGTTAAAATAAACACGGGAAACCTCACACACACTCAAGAGGGGCCCCAGGAGCATCCAAAAATGGCAGAAAATGCCCAAATTTTAGGGCGTCAATTTTTGAAAAAAAACGTAAGGGGTTAGTATGTCGTTTTTTTCAGTTTTTTCAACTTGATTAAAATGCACTTTTCTGTTAAAATAAACACGGGAAACCTCACACACACTCAACAGGGGCCCCAGGAGCATCCAGAAATGGCATAAAATGCCCAAATTTTAGGGCGTCAATTTTTGAAAAAAAACG
This sequence comes from Doryrhamphus excisus, assembly GCF_030265055.1. Classification (NCBI taxonomy): domain Eukaryota; kingdom Metazoa; phylum Chordata; class Actinopteri; order Syngnathiformes; family Syngnathidae; genus Doryrhamphus; species Doryrhamphus excisus. The sequence goes on along the minus strand of NC_080475.1, from coordinate 20,213,645 downwards.
TAAGGGGTTAGTATGTCGTTTTTTTCAGTTTTTTCAACTTGCTCAAAATGCACTTTTCTGTTAAAATAAACACGGGAAACCTCACACACACTCAACAGGGGCCCCAGGAGCATCCAGAAATGGCATAGAATGCCCAAATTTTAGGGCGTCAATTTTTGAAAAAAAACGTAAGGGGTTAGTATGTCGTTTTTTTCAGTTTTTTCAACTTGCTCAAAATGCACTTTTCTGTTAAAATAAACACGGGAAACCTCACACACACTCAACAGGGGCACCAGGAGCATCCAAAAATGGCATAAAATGCCAAACTTTTAGGGCGTCAATTTTTGAAAAAAAACGTAAGGGGTTAGTATGTCGTTTTTTTCAGTTTTTTCAACTTGCTCAAAATGCACTTTTCTGTTAAAATAAACACGGGAAACCTCACACACACTCAACGGGGGCCCCAGGAGCATCCAAAAATGGCATAAAATGCCCAAATTTTAGGGCGTCAATTTTTGAAAAAAAACGTAAGGGGTTAGTATGTCGTTTTTTTCAGTTTTTTCAACTTGCTCAAAATGCACTTTTCTGTTAAAATAAACACGGGAAACATCACACACACTCAAGAGGGGCCCCAGGAGCATCCAAAAATGGCATAAAATGCCAAACTTTTAGGGCGTCAATTTTTGAAAAAAAACGTAAGGGGTTAGTATGTCGTTTTTTTCAGTTTTTTCAACTTGCTCAAAATGCACTTTTCTGTTAAAATAAACACGGGAAACCTCACACACACTCAACAGGGGCACCAGGAGCATCCAAAAATGGCATAAAATGCCAAAATTTTAGGGCGTCAATTTTTGAAAAAAAACGTAAGGGTTTAGTATGTCGTTTTTTTCAGTTTTTTCAACTTGCTCAAAATGCACTTTTCTGTTAAAATAAACACGGGAAACCTCACACACACTCAACGGGGGCCCCAGGAGCATCCAAAAATGGCATAAAATGCCAAAATTTTAGGGCGTCAATTTTTGAAAAAAAACGTAAGGGGTTAGTATGTCGTTTTTTTCAGTTTTTTCAACTTGCTCAAAATGCACTTTTCTGTTAAAATAAACACGGGAAACATCACACACACTCAAGAGGGGCCCCAGGAGCATCCAAAAATGGCATAAAATGCCAAACTTTTAGGGCGTCAATTTTTGAAAAAAAACGTAAGGGGTTAGTATGTCGTTTTTTTCAGTTTTTTCAACTTGCTCAAAATGCAGTTTTCTGTTAAAATAAACACGGGAAACCTCACACACACTCAACAGGGGCACCAGGAGCATCCAAAAATGGCATAAAATGCCAAACTTTTAGGGCGTCAATTTTTGAAAAAAAACGTAAGGGGTTAGTATGTCGTTTTTTTCAGTTTTTTCAACTTGCTCAAAATGCACTTTTCTGTTAAAATAAACACGGGAAACCTCACACACACTCAACAGGGGCCCCAGGAGCATCCAAAAATGGCATAAAATGCCAAAATTTTAGGGCGTCAATTTTTGAAAAAAAACGTAAGGGGTTAGTATGTCGTTTTTTTCAGTTTTTTCAACTTGCTCAAAATGCACTTTTCTGTTAAAATAAACACGGGAAACCTCACACACACTCAACAGGGGCCCCAGGAGCATCCAAAAATGGCATAGAATGCCCAAATTTTAGGGCGTCAATTTTTGAAAAAAAACGTAAGGGGTTAGTATGTCGTTTTTTTCAGTTTTTTCAACTTGCTCAAAATGCACTTTTCTGTTAAAATAAACACGGGAAACATCACACACACTCAAGAGGGGCCCCAGGAGCATCCAAAAATGGCATAAAATGCCAAACTTTTAGGGCGTCAATTTTTGAAAAAAAACGTAAGGGGTTAGTATGTCGTTTTTTTCAGTTTTTTCAACTTGCTCAAAATGCACTTTTCTGTTAAAATAAACACGGGAAACCTCACACACACTCAACAGGGGCCCTAGGAGCATCCAAAAATGGCATAAAATGCCAAACTTTTAGGGCGTCAATTTTTGAAAAAAACGTAAGGGGTTAGTATGTCGTTTTTTTCAGTTTTTTCAACTTGCTCAAAATGCACTTTTCTGTTAAAATAAACACGGGAAACCTCACACACACTCAACAGGGGCCCCAGGAGCATCCAAAAATGGCATAAAATGCCCAAATTTTAGGGCGTCAATTTTTGAAAAAAAACGTAAGGGGTTAGTATGTCGTTTTTTTCAGTTTTTTCAACTTGCTCAAAATGCACTTTTCTGTTAAAATAAACACGGGAAACCTCACACACACTCAAGAGGGTCCCCAGGAGCATCCAAAAATGGCATAAAATGCCAAAATTTTAGGGCGTCAATTTTTGAAAAAAAACGTAAGGGGTTAGTATGTCGTTTTTTTCAGTTTTTTTAACTTGCTCAAAATGCACTTTTCTGTTAAAATAAACACGGGAAACCTCACACACACTCAACAGGAGCCCCAGGAGCATCCAAAAATGGCATAAAATGCCCAAATTTTAGGGCGTCAATTTTTGAAAAAAAACGTAAGGGGGTTAGTATGTCGTTTTTTTCAGTTTTTTCAACTTGCTCAAAATGCACTTTTCTGTTAAAATAAACACGGGAAACCTCACACACACTCAAGAGGGTCCCCAGGAGCATCCAAAAATGGCATAAAATGCCAAAATTTTAGGGCGTCAATTTTTGAAAAAAAACGTAAGGGGTTAGTATGTCGTTTTTTTCAGTTTTTTCAACTTGCTCAAAATGCACTTTTCTGTTAAAATAAACACGGGAAACCTCACACACACTCAACAGGGGCCCCAGGAGCATCCAAAAATGGCATAAAATGCCAAACTTTTAGGGCGTCAATTTTTGAAAAAAAACGTAAGGGGTTAGTATGTCGTTTTTTTCAGTTTTTTCAACTTGCTCAAAATGCACTTTTCTGTTAAAATAAACACGGGAAACCTCACACACACTCAACAGGGGCCCTAGGAGCATCCAAAAATGGCATAAAATGCCAAACTTTTAGGGCGTCAATTTTTGAAAAAAAACGTAAGGGGTTAGTATGTCGTTTTTTTCAGTTTTTTCAACTTGCTCAAAATGCACTTTTCTGTTAAAATAAACACGGGAAACCTCACACACACTCAACAGGGGCCCCAGGAGCATCCAAAAATGGCATAAAATGCCCAAATTTTAGGGCGTCAATTTTTGAAAAAAAACGTAAGGGGTTAGTATGTCGTTTTTTTCAGTTTTTTCAACTTGCTCAAAATGCACTTTTCTGTTAAAATAAACACGGGAAACCTCACACACACTCAAGAGGGTCCCCAGGAGCATCCAAAAATGGCATAAAATGCCAAAATTTTAGGGCGTCAATTTTTGAAAAAAAACGTAAGGGGTTAGTATGTCGTTTTTTTCAGTTTTTTCAACTTGCTCAAAATGCACTTTTCTGTTAAAATAAACACGGGAAACCTCACACACACTCAACAGGGGCCCCAGGAGCATCCAAAAATGGCATAAAATGCCCAAATTTTAGGGCGTCAATTTTTGAAAAAAAACGTAAGGGGTTAGTATGTCGTTTTTTTCAGTTTTTTTAACTTGCTCAAAATGCACTTTTCTGTTAAAATAAACACGGGAAACCTCACACACACTCAACAGGAGCCCCAGGAGCATCCAAAAATGGCATAAAATGCCCAAATTTTAGGGCGTCAATTTTTGAAAAAAAACGTAAGGGGGTTAGTATGTCGTTTTTTTCAGTTTTTTCAACTTGCTCAAAATGCACTTTTCTGTTAAAATAAACACGGGAAACCTCACACACACTCAAGAGGGTCCCCAGGAGCATCCAAAAATGGCATAAAATGCCAAAATTTTAGGGCGTCAATTTTTGAAAAAAAACGTAAGGGGTTAGTATGTCGTTTTTTTCAGTTTTTTCAACTTGCTCAAAATGCACTTTTCTGTTAAAATAAACACGGGAAACCTCACACACACTCAACAGGGGCCCCAGGAGCATCCAAAAATGGCATAAAATGCCCAAATTTTAGGGCGTCAATTTTTGAAAAAAAACGTAAGGGGTTAGTATGTCGTTTTTTTCAGTTTTTTTAACTTGCTCAAAATGCACTTTTCTGTTAAAATAAACACGGGAAACCTCACACACACTCAACAGGAGCCCCAGGAGCATCCAAAAATGGCATAAAATGCCCAAATTTTAGGGCGTCAATTTTTGAAAAAAAACGTAAGGGGGTTAGTATGTCGTTTTTTTCAGTTTTTTCAACTTGCTCAAAATGCACTTTTCTGTTAAAATAAACACGGGAAACCTCACACACACTCAACAGGGGCCCCAGGAGCATCCAAAAATGGCATAAAATGCCAAAATTTTAGGGCGTCAATTTTTGAAAAAAAACGTAAGGGGTTAGTATGTCGTTTTTTTTCAGTTTTTTCAACTTGCTCAAAATGCACTTTTCTGTTAAAATAAACACGGGAAACCTCACACACACTCAACAGGGGCCCCAGGAGCATCCAAAAATGGCATAAAATGCCAAAATTTTAGGGCGCCAATTTTTGAAAAAAAACGTAAGGGGTTAGTATGTCGTTTTTTTCAGTTTTTTCAACTTGCTCAAAATGCACTTTTCTGTTAAAATAAACACGGGAAACCTCACACACACTCAACAGGGGCCCCAGGAGCATCCAAAAATGGCATAAAATGCCCAAATTTTAGGGCGTCAATTTTTGAAAAAAAACGTAAGGGGTTAGTATGTCGTTTTTTTTCAGTTTTTTCAACTTGCTCAAAATGCACTTTTCTGTTAAAATAAACACGGGAAACCTCACACACACTCAACAGGGGCCCCAGGAGCATCCAAAAATGGCATAAAATGCCAAAATTTTAGGGCGTCAATTTTTGAAAAAAAACGTAAGGGGTTAGTATGTCGTTTTTTTCAGTTTTTTCAACTTGCTCAAAATGCACTTTTCTGTTAAAATAAACACGGGAAACCTCACACACACTCAACAGGGGCCCCAGGAGCATCCAGAAATGGCATAGAATGCCCAAATTTTAGGGCGTCAATTTTTGAAAAAAAACGTAAGGGGTTAGTATGTCGTTTTTTTCAGTTTTTTCAACTTGCTCAAAATGCACTTTTCTGTTAAAATAAACACGGGAAACATCACACACACTCAAGAGGGGCCCCAGGAGCATCCAAAAATGGCATAAAATGCCAAACTTTTAGGGCGTCAATTTTTGAAAAAAAACGTAAGGGGTTAGTATGTCGTTTTTTTCAGTTTTTTCAACTTGCTCAAAATGCACTTTTCTGTTAAAATAAACACGGGAAACCTCACACACACTCAACAGGGGCACCAGGAGCATCCAAAAATGGCATAAAATGCCAAACTTTTAGGGCGTCAATTTTTGAAAAAAAACGTAAGGGGTTAGTATGTCGTTTTTTTCAGTTTTTTCAACTTGCTCAAAATGCACTTTTCTGTTAAAATAAACACGGGAAACCTCACACACACTCAACAGGGGCCCCAGGAGCATCCAAAAATGGCATAAAATGCCAAAATTTTAGGGCGTCAATTTTTGAAAAAAAACGTAAGGGGTTAGTATGTCGTTTTTTTCAGTTTTTTCAACTTGCTCAAAATGCACTTTTCTGTTAAAATAAACACGGGAAACCTCACACACACTCAAGAGGGTCCCCAGGAGCATCCAAAAATGGCATAAAATGCCAAAATTTTAGGGCGTCAATTTTTGAAAAAAAACGTAAGGGGTTAGTATGTCGTTTTTTTCAGTTTTTTCAACTTGCTCAAAATGCACTTTTCTGTTAAAATAAACACGGGAAACCTCACACACACTCAACAGGGGCCCCAGGAGCATCCAAAAATGGCATAAAATGCCCAAATTTTAGGGCGTCAATTTTTGAAAAAAAACGTAAGGGGTTAGTATGTCGTTTTTTTCAGTTTTTTCAACTTGCTCAAAATGCACTTTTCTGTTAAAATAAACACGGGAAACCTCACACACACTCAACAGGGGCCCCAGGAGCATCCAAAAATGGCATAAAATGCCCAAATTTTAGGGCGTCAATTTTTGAAAAAAAACGTAAGGGGTTAGTATGTCGTTTTTTTCAGTTTTTTCAACTTGCTCAAAATGCACTTTTCTGTTAAAATAAACACGGGAAACCTCACACACACTCAACAGGGGCCCCAGGAGCATCCAAAAATGGCATAAAATGCCCAAATTTTAGGGCGTCAATTTTTGAAAAAAAACGTAAGGGGTTAGTATGTCGTTTTTTTCAGTTTTTTCAACTTGCTCAAAATGCACTTTTCTGTTAAAATAAACACGGGAAACCTCACACACACTCAAGAGGGTCCCCAGGAGCATCCAAAAATGGCATAAAATGCCAAAACTTTAGGGCGTCAATTTTTGAAAAAAAACGTAAGGGGTTAGTATGTCGTTTTTTTCAGTTTTTTCAATTTGCTCAAAATGCACTTTTCTGTTAAAATAAACACGGGAAACCTCACACACACTCAAGAGGGTCCCCAGGAGCATCCAAAAATGGCATAAAATGCCAAAATTTTAGGGCGTCAATTTTTGAAAAAAAACGTAAGGGGTTAGTATGTCGTTTTTTTCAGTTTTTTCAACTTGCTCAAAATGCACTTTTCTGTTAAAATAAACACGGGAAACCTCACACACACTCAACAGGGGCCCCAGGAGCATCCAAAAATGGCATAAAATGCCAAACTTTTAGGGCGTCAATTTTTGAAAAAAAACGTAAGGGGTTAGTATGTCGTTTTTTTCAGTTTTTTCAACTTGCTCAAAATGCACTTTTCTGTTAAAATAAACACGGGAAACCTCACACACACTCAACAGGGGCCCTAGGAGCATCCAAAAATGGCATAAAATGCCAAACTTTTAGGGCGTCAATTTTTGAAAAAAAACGTAAGGGGTTAGTATGTCGTTTTTTTCAGTTTTTTCAACTTGCTCAAAATGCACTTTTCTGTTAAAATAAACACGGGAAACCTCACACACACTCAACAGGGGCCCCAGGAGCATCCAAAAATGGCATAAAATGCCCAAATTTTAGGGCGTCAATTTTTGAAAAAAAACGTAAGGGGTTAGTATGTCGTTTTTTTCAGTTTTTTCAACTTGCTCAAAATGCACTTTTCTGTTAAAATAAACACGGGAAACCTCACACACACTCAAGAGGGTCCCCAGGAGCATCCAAAAATGGCATAAAATGCCAAAATTTTAGGGCGTCAATTTTTGAAAAAAAACGTAAGGGGTTAGTATGTCGTTTTTTTCAGTTTTTTCAACTTGCTCAAAATGCACTTTTCTGTTAAAATAAACACGGGAAACCTCACACACACTCAACAGGGGCCCCAGGAGCATCCAAAAATGGCATAAAATGCCCAAATTTTAGGGCGTCAATTTTTGAAAAAAAACGTAAGGGGTTAGTATGTCGTTTTTTTCAGTTTTTTTAACTTGCTCAAAATGCACTTTTCTGTTAAAATAAACACGGGAAACCTCACACACACTCAACAGGAGCCCCAGGAGCATCCAAAAATGGCATAAAATGCCCAAATTTTAGGGCGTCAATTTTTGAAAAAAAACGTAAGGGGGTTAGTATGTCGTTTTTTTCAGTTTTTTCAACTTGCTCAAAATGCACTTTTCTGTTAAAATAAACACGGGAAACCTCACACACACTCAAGAGGGTCCCCAGGAGCATCCAAAAATGGCATAAAATGCCAAAATTTTAGGGCGTCAATTTTTGAAAAAAAACGTAAGGGGTTAGTATGTCGTTTTTTTCAGTTTTTTCAACTTGCTCAAAATGCACTTTTCTGTTAAAATAAACACGGGAAACCTCACACACACTCAACAGGGGCCCCAGGAGCATCCAAAAATGGCATAAAATGCCCAAATTTTAGGGCGTCAATTTTTGAAAAAAAACGTAAGGGGTTAGTATGTCGTTTTTTTCAGTTTTTTTAACTTGCTCAAAATGCACTTTTCTGTTAAAATAAACACGGGAAACCTCACACACACTCAACAGGAGCCCCAGGAGCATCCAAAAATGGCATAAAATGCCCAAATTTTAGGGCGTCAATTTTTGAAAAAAAACGTAAGGGGGTTAGTATGTCGTTTTTTTCAGTTTTTTCAACTTGCTCAAAATGCACTTTTCTGTTAAAATAAACACGGGAAACCTCACACACACTCAACAGGGGCCCCAGGAGCATCCAAAAATGGCATAAAATGCCAAAATTTTAGGGCGTCAATTTTTGAAAAAAAACGTAAGGGGTTAGTATGTCGTTTTTTTTCAGTTTTTTCAACTTGCTCAAAATGCACTTTTCTGTTAAAATAAACACGGGAAACCTCACACACACTCAACAGGGGCCCCAGGAGCATCCAAAAATGGCATAAAATGCCAAAATTTTAGGGCGCCAATTTTTGAAAAAAAACGTAAGGGGTTAGTATGTCGTTTTTTTCAGTTTTTTCAACTTGCTCAAAATGCACTTTTCTGTTAAAATAAACACGGGAAACCTCACACACACTCAACAGGGGCCCCAGGAGCATCCAAAAATGGCATAAAATGCCCAAATTTTAGGGCGTCAATTTTTGAAAAAAAACGTAAGGGGTTAGTATGTCGTTTTTTTTCAGTTTTTTCAACTTGCTCAAAATGCACTTTTCTGTTAAAATAAACACGGGAAACCTCACACACACTCAACAGGGGCCCCAGGAGCATCCAAAAATGGCATAAAATGCCAAAATTTTAGGGCGTCAATTTTTGAAAAAAAACGTAAGGGGTTAGTATGTCGTTTTTTTCAGTTTTTTCAACTTGCTCAAAATGCACTTTTCTGTTAAAATAAACACGGGAAACCTCACACACACTCAACAGGGGCCCCAGGAGCATCCAGAAATGGCATAGAATGCCCAAATTTTAGGGCGTCAATTTTTGAAAAAAAACGTAAGGGGTTAGTATGTCGTTTTTTTCAGTTTTTTCAACTTGCTCAAAATGCACTTTTCTGTTAAAATAAACACGGGAAACATCACACACACTCAAGAGGGGCCCCAGGAGCATCCAAAAATGGCATAAAATGCCAAACTTTTAGGGCGTCAATTTTTGAAAAAAAACGTAAGGGGTTAGTATGTCGTTTTTTTCAGTTTTTTCAACTTGCTCAAAATGCACTTTTCTGTTAAAATAAACACGGGAAACCTCACACACACTCAACAGGGGCACCAGGAGCATCCAAAAATGGCATAAAATGCCAAACTTTTAGGGCGTCAATTTTTGAAAAAAAACGTAAGGGGTTAGTATGTCGTTTTTTTCAGTTTTTTCAACTTGCTCAAAATGCACTTTTCTGTTAAAATAAACACGGGAAACCTCACACACACTCAACAGGGGCCCCAGGAGCATCCAAAAATGGCATAAAATGCCAAAATTTTAGGGCGTCAATTTTTGAAAAAAAACGTAAGGGGTTAGTATGTCGTTTTTTTCAGTTTTTTCAACTTGCTCAAAATGCACTTTTCTGTTAAAATAAACACGGGAAACCTCACACACACTCAAGAGGGTCCCCAGGAGCATCCAAAAATGGCATAAAATGCCAAAATTTTAGGGCGTCAATTTTTGAAAAAAAACGTAAGGGGTTAGTATGTCGTTTTTTTCAGTTTTTTCAACTTGCTCAAAATGCACTTTTCTGTTAAAATAAACACGGGAAACCTCACACACACTCAACAGGGGCCCCAGGAGCATCCAAAAATGGCATAAAATGCCCAAATTTTAGGGCGTCAATTTTTGAAAAAAAACGTAAGGGGTTAGTATGTCGTTTTTTTCAGTTTTTTCAACTTGCTCAAAATGCACTTTTCTGTTAAAATAAACACGGGAAACCTCACACACACTCAAGAGGGTCCCCAGGAGCATCCAAAAATGGCATAAAATGCCAAAACTTTAGGGCGTCAATTTTTGAAAAAAAACGTAAGGGGTTAGTATGTCGTTTTTTTCAGTTTTTTCAACTTGCTCAAAATGCACTTTTCTGTTAAAATAAACACGGGAAACCTCACACACACTCAACAGGGGCCCCAGGAGCATCCAAAAATGGCATAAAATGCCCAAATTTTAGGGCGTCAATTTTTGAAAAAAAACGTAAGGGGTTAGTATGTTGTTTTTTTCAGTTTTTTCAACTTGCTCAAAATGCACTTTTCTGTTAAAATAAACACGGGAAACCTCACACACACTCAACAGGGGCCCCAGGAGCATCCAAAAATGGCATAAAATGCCCAAATTTTAGGGCGTCAATTTTTGAAAAAAAACGTAAGGGGTTAGTATGTCGTTTTTTTCAGTTTTTTCAACTTGCTCAAAATGCACTTTTCTGTTAAAATAAACACGGGAAACCTCACACACACTCAACAGGGGCCCCAGGAGCATCCAAAAATGGCATAAAATGCCAAAATTTTAGGGCGTCAATTTTTGAAAAAAAAACGTAAGGGGTTAGTATGTCGTTTTTTTCAGTTTTTTCAACTTGCTCAAAATGCACTTTTCTGTTAAAATAAACACGGGAAACCTCACACACACTCAACAGGGGCCCCAGGAGCATCCAAAAATGGCATAAAATGCCAAACTTTTAGGGCGTCAATTTTTGAAAAAAAACGTAAGGGGTTAGTATGTCGTTTTTTTCAGTTTTTTCAACTTGCTCAAAATGCACTTTTCTGTTAAAATAAACACGGGAAACCTCACACACACTCAACAGGGGCCCCAGGAGCATCCAAAAATGGCATAAAATGCCAAAATTTTAGGGCGTCAATTTTTGAAAAAAAACGTAAGGGGTTAGTATGTCGTTTTTTTCAGTTTTTTCAACTTGCTCAAAATGCACTTTTCTGTTAAAATAAACACGGGAAACCTCACACACACTCAACAGGGGCCCCAGGAGCATCCAAAAATGGCATAAAATGCCCAAATTTTAGGGCGTCAATTTTTGAAAAAAAACGTAAGGGGTTAGTATGTCGTTTTTTTCAGTTTTTTCAACTTGCTCAAAATGCACTTTTCTGTTAAAATAAACACGGGAAACCTCACACACACTCAACAGGGGCCCCAGGAGCATCCAAAAATGGCATAAAATGCCCAAATTTTAGGGCGTCAATTTTTGAAAAAAAACGTAAGGGGTTAGTATGTCGTTTTTTTCAGTTTTTTCAACTTGCTCAAAATGCACTTTTCTGTTAAAATAAACACGGGAAACCTCACACACACTCAACAGGGGCCCCAGGAGCATCCAAAAATGGCATAAAATGCCCAAATTTTAGGGCGTCAATTTTTGAAAAAAAACGTAAGGGGTTAGTATGTCGTTTTTTTCAGTTTTTTCAACTTGCTCAAAATGCACTTTTCTGTTAAAATAAACACGGGAAACCTCACACACACTCAACAGGGGCCCCAGGAGCATCCAGAAATGGCATAGAATGCCCAAATTTTAGGGCGTCAATTTTTGAAAAAAAACGTAAGGGGTTAGTATGTCGTTTTTTTCAGTTTTTTCAACTTGCTCAAAATGCACTTTTCTGTTAAAATAAACACGGGAAACATCACACACACTCAAGAGGGGCCCCAGGAGCATCCAAAAATGGCATAAAATGCCAAACTTTTAGGGCGTCAATTTTTGAAAAAAAACGTAAGGGGTTAGTATGTCGTTTTTTTCAGTTTTTTCAACTTGCTCAAAATGCACTTTTCTGTTAAAATAAACACGGGAAACCTCACACACACTCAACAGGGGCACCAGGAGCATCCAAAAATGGCATAAAATGCCAAACTTTTAGGGCGTCAATTTTTGAAAAAAAACGTAAGGGGTTAGTATGTCGTTTTTTTCAGTTTTTTCAACTTGCTCAAAATGCACTTTTCTGTTAAAATAAACACGGGAAACCTCACACACACTCAACAGGGGCCCCAGGAGCATCCAAAAATGGCATAAAATGCCAAAATTTTAGGCGTCAATTTTTGAAAAAAAACGTAAGGGGTTAGTATGTCGTTTTTTTCAGTTTTTTCAACTTGCTCAAAATGCACTTTTCTGTTAAAATAAACACGGGAAACCTCACACACACTCAAGAGGGTCCCCAGGAGCATCCAAAAATGGCATAAAATGCCAAAATTTTAGGGCGTCAATTTTTGAAAAAAAACGTAAGGGGTTAGTATGTCGTTTTTTTCAGTTTTTTCAACTTGCTCAAAATGCACTTTTCTGTTAAAATAAACACGGGAAACCTCACACACACTCAACAGGGGCCCCATGAGCATCCAAAAATGGCATAAAATGCCCAAATTTTAGGGCGTCAATTTTTGAAAAAAAACGTAAGGGGTTAGTATGTCGTTTTTTTCAGTTTTTTCAACTTGCTCAAAATGCACTTTTCTGTTAAAATAAACACGGGAAACCTCACACACACTCAACAGGGGCCCCAGGAGCATCCAGAAATGGCATAGAATGCCCAAATTTTAGGGCGTCAATTTTTGAAAAAAAACGTAAGGGGTTAGTATGTCGTTTTTTTCAGTTTTTTCAACTTGCTCAAAATGCACTTTTCTGTTAAAATAAACACGGGAAACATCACACACACTCAAGAGGGGCCCCAGGAGCATCCAAAAATGGCATAAAATGCCAAACTTTTAGGGCGTCAATTTTTGAAAAAAAACGTAAGGGGTTAGTATGTCGTTTTTTCAGTTTTTTCAACTTGCTCAAAATGCACTTTTCTGTTAAAATAAACACGGGAAACCTCACACACACTCAAGAGGGTCCCCAGGAGCATCCAAAAATGGCATAAAATGCCAAAATTTTAGGGCGTCAATTTTTGAAAAAAAACGTAAGGGGTTAGTATGTCGTTTTTTTCAGTTTTTTCAACTTGCTCAAAATGCACTTTTCTGTTAAAATAAACACGGGAAACCTCACACACACTCAACAGGGGCCCCAGGAGCATCCAAAAATGGCATAAAATGCCCAAATTTTAGGGCGTCAATTTTTGAAAAAAACGTAAGGGGTTAGTATGTCGTTTTTTTCAGTTTTTTCAACTTGCTCAAAATGCACTTTTCTGTTAAAATAAACACGGGAAACCTCACACACACTCAACAGGGGCCCCAGGAGCATCCAAAAATGGCATAAAATGCCAAAATTTTAGGGCGTCAATTTTTGAAAAAAAACGTAAGGGGTTAGTATGTCGTTTTTTTCAGTTTTTTCAACTTGCTCAAAATGCACTTTTCTGTTAAAATAAACACGGGAAACCTCACACACACTCAAGAGGGTCCCCAGGAGCATCCAAAAATGGCATAAAATGCCAAAATTTTAGGGCGTCAATTTTTGAAAAAAAACGTAAGGGGTTAGTATGTCGTTTTTTTCAGTTCTTTCAACTTGCTCAAAATGCACTTTTCTGTTAAAATAAACACGGGAAACCTCACACACACTCAACAGGGGCCCTAGGAGCATCCAAAAATGGCATAAAATGCCAAAATTTTAGGGCGTCAATTTTTGAAAAAAAACGTAAGGGGTTAGTATGTTGTTTTTTTCAGTTTTTTCAACTTGCTTAAAATGCACTTTTCTGTTAAAATAAACACGGGAAACCTCACACACACTCAAGAGGGGCCCCAGGAGCATCCAAAAATGGCAGAAAATGCCAAACTTTTAGGGCGTCAATTTTTGAAAAAAACGTAAGGGGTTAGTATGTCGTTTTTTTCAGTTTTTTCAACTTGCTCAAAATGCACTTTTCTGTTAAAATAAACACGGGAAACCTCACACACACTCAAGAGGGTCCCCAGGAGCATCCAAAAATGGCATAAAATGCCAAAATTTTAGGGCGTCAATTTTTGAAAAAAAAACGTAAGGGGTTAGTATGTCGTTTTTTTCAGTTTTTTCAACTTGCTCAAAATGCACTTTTCTGTTAAAATAAACACGGGAAACCTCACACACACTCAACAGGGGCCCCAGGAGCATCCAAAAATGGCATAAAATGCCAAACTTTTAGGGCGTCAATTTTTGAAAAAAAACGTAAGGGGTTAGTATGTCGTTTTTTTCAGTTTTTTCAACTTGCTCAAAATGCACTTTTCTGTTAAAATAAACACGGGAAACCTCACACACACTCAACAGGGGCCCCAGGAGCATCCAAAAATGGCATAAAATGCCCAAATTTTAGGGCGTCAATTTTTGAAAAAAAACGTAAGGGGTTAGTATGTCGTTTTTTTCAGTTTTTTCAACTTGCTCAAAATGCACTTTTCTGTTAAAATAAACACGGGAAACCTCACACACACTCAACAGGGGCCCCAGGAGCATCCAAAAATGGCATAAAATGCCCAAATTTTAGGGCGTCAATTTTTGAAAAAAAACGTAAGGGGTTAGTATGTCGTTTTTTTCAGTTTTTTCAACTTGCTCAAAATGCCCTTTTCTGTTTAAAAAAACACGGGAAACCTCACACACACTCAAGAGGGGCCCCAGGAGCATCCAAAAATGGCATAAAATGCCCAAATTTTAAGGCGTCAATTTTTGAAAAAAAACGTAAGGGGTTAGTATGTCGTTTTTTTCAGTTTTTTCAACTTGCTCAAAATGCACTTTTCTGTTAAAATAAACACGGGAAACCTCACACACACTCAAGAGGGGCACCAGGAGCATCCAAAAATGGCATAAAATGCCAAACTTTTAGGGCGTCAATTTTTGAAAAAAAACGTAAGGGGTTAGTATGTGGTTTTTTTCAGTTTTTCAACTAGCTCAAAATGCACTTTTCTGTTAAAATAAACACGGGAAACCTCACACACACTCAACAGGGGCCCCAGGAGCATCCAGAAATGGCATAAAATGCCCAAATTTTAGGGCGTCAATTTAAAAAAAAAAAACGTAAGGGGTTAGTATGTCGTTTTTTTCAGTTTTTTCAACTTGCTCAAAATGCACTTTTCTGTTAAAATAAACACGGGAAACCTCACACACACTCAACAGGGGCCCCAGGAGCATCCAAAAATGGCATAAAATGCCCAAATTTTAGGGCGTCAATTTTTGAAAAAAACGTAAGGGGTTAGTATGTCGTTTTTTTCAGTTTTTTCAACTTGCTCAAAATGCACTTTTCTGTTAAAATAAACACGGGAAACCTCACACACACTCAACAGGGGCCCCAGGAGCATCCAAAAATGGCATAAAATGCCAAAATTTTAGGGCGTCAATTTTTGAAAAAAAACGTAAGGGGTTAGTATGTCGTTTTTTTCAGTTTTTTCAACTTGCTCAAAATGCACTTTTCTGTTAAAATAAACACGGGAAACCTCACACACACTCAAGAGGGTCCCCAGGAGCATCCAAAAATGGCATAAAATGCCAAAATTTTAGGGCGTCAATTTTTGAAAAAAAACGTAAGGGGTTAGTATGTCGTTTTTTTCAGTTCTTTCAACTTGCTCAAAATGCACTTTTCTGTTAAAATAAACACGGGAAACCTCACACACACTCAACAGGGGCCCTAGGAGCATCCAAAAATGGCATAAAATGCCAAAATTTTAGGGCGTCAATTTTTGAAAAAAAACGTAAGGGGTTAGTATGTCGTTTTTTTCAGTTTTTTCAACTTGCTCAAAATGCACTTTTCTGTTACAATAAACACGGGAAACCTCACACACACTCAAGCGGGGCCCCAGGAGCATCCAAAAATGTCATAAAATGCCCAAATTTTAGGGCGTCAATTTTTGAAAAAAAACGTAAGGGGTTAGTATGTCGTTTTTTTCAGTTTTTTCAACTTGCTTAAAATGCACTTTTCTGTTAAAATAAACACGGGAAACCTCACACACACTCAAGAGGGGCCCCAGGAGCATCCAAAAATGGCAGAAAATGCCAAACTTTTAGGGCGTCAATTTTTGAAAAAAACGTAAGGGGTTAGTATGTCGTTTTTTTCAGTTTTTTCAACTTGCTCAAAATGCACTTTTCTGTTAAAATAAACACGGGAAACCTCACACACACTCAAGAGGGTCCCCAGGAGCATCCAAAAATGGCATAAAATGCCAAAATTTTAGGGCGTCAATTTTTGAAAAAAAAACGTAAGGGGTTAGTATGTCGTTTTTTTCAGTTTTTTCAACTTGCTCAAAATGCACTTTTCTGTTAAAATAAACACGGGAAACCTCACACACACTCAACAGGGGCCCCAGGAGCATCCAAAAATGGCATAAAATGCCCAAATTTTAGGGCGTCAATTTTTGAAAAAAAACGTAAGGGGTTAGTATGTCGTTTTTTTCAGTTTTTTCAACTTGCTCAAAATGCACTTTTCTGTTAAAATAAACACGGGAAACCTCACACACACTCAACAGGGGCCCCAGGAGCATCCAAAAATGGCATAAAATGCCCAAATTTTAGGGCGTCAATTTTTGAAAAAAAACGTAAGGGGTTAGTATGTCGTTTTTTTCAGTTTTTTCAACTTGCTCAAAATGCCCTTTTCTGTTTAAAAAAACACGGGAAACCTCACACACACTCAAGAGGGGCCCCAGGAGCATCCAAAAATGGCATAAAATGCCCAAATTTTAAGGCGTCAATTTTTGAAAAAAAACGTAAGGGGTTAGTATGTCGTTTTTTTCAGTTTTTTCAACTTGCTCAAAATGCACTTTTCTGTTAAAATAAACACGGGAAACCTCACACACACTCAAGAGGGGCACCAGGAGCATCCAAAAATGGCATAAAATGCCAAACTTTTAGGGCGTCAATTTTTGAAAAAAAACGTAAGGGGTTAGTATGTGGTTTTTTTCAGTTTTTCAACTAGCTCAAAATGCACTTTTCTGTTAAAATAAACACGGGAAACCTCACACACACTCAACAGGGGCCCCAGGAGCATCCAGAAATGGCATAAAATGCCCAAATTTTAGGGCATCAATTTTTGAAAAAAAACGTAAGGGGTTAGTATGTCGTTTTTTTTTCAGTTTTTTCAACTTGCTCCTGGGGCCCCCGTTGAGTGTGTGTGAGGTTTCCCCTGTTTTTTTCACCGGAAAAGTGCATTCGAAGCAAGTTGAAAAAAATGAAAAAAACGACATACTAACCCCTTACGTTTTTTGTCAAAAATTGACACGCTAAAATTTTGGCATTTTATGCCATTTTTGGGTGCTCCTGGGGACCCTGTTGAGTGTGTGTGAGGTTTCCCTTGTTTTTTTCACCAGAAAAGTGCATTAAAAGCAAGTTGAAAAAAATGAAAAAAACGACATACTAACCCCTTACGTTTTTTGTCAAAAATTGACGCCCTAAAAGACAGAAAAAGACAAAGAAAAAAGGAAATACTCCCCCCTCAGCGGTTAAATATTCACAGCTACTCTAAATATATTCATTTCCGTCCCTCCCTGCTCAGAACCACATCCTGTTTCAACAGAATGAAAACAGCTTTGAAAGGAAGCGAGGGGCACTTTTAAAGCTCTTCCACTCTTTGACTTCCTAAAAGTGGTAAATGTTTTTTTTAACACACACTACAGTAGCTCACAAAAGTGTGTAAACTCACATTTTGGCAAACATTTCATTACATTTTCCCAAGGGACGATTCTATGAAATTATACTTACAGTAGTCAGTCTAAAGTTAGTATCCAAGTGTAGTATAGTAAAAATAAGGCACCTGCCATCTTGGAGGTGTGTCTGGGCTCCTTATGTTGGAAAACTACCGTATAGGCCTACAGCGTCAGGGCACGACAGTACCCCCCACCATTCTTAACTGTAGGCATGACATGACAAATGCGTGCGTGTGAGGTTTCCCGTGTTTTTTTTTTTTTACCAGAAATGTGCATTAGCACCAAGTTAAAAAAAAACAGGAAAAAACGACATACTAACCCCTTACGTTTTTTGTCAAAAATTGACGCCCTAAAATTTTGGCATTTTATGCCAGTTTTGGGTGCTCCTGGGGCCCCTGTTGAGTGTGTGTGAGGTTTTTCCGTTTTTTTCACCAGAAAAGTGCATTAGCAGCAAGTTGAAAAAACTGGAAAAAAAACGCCATACTAACCCCTTATGTTTTTTGTCAAAAATCACCAAATTCAAACACTGGCATTTTATGCCGTTTTTGGGTGCTACTCAGGCCCCTGTTGAGTGTGTGTGAGGTTCCCATGTTTTTTCACCAGAAAAGTGCATTAAAAGCAAGTTGGAAAAAAATGAAAAAATGAAAAAAACGACATACTAACCCCTTAGGTTTTTTGTCGAAAATTGATGCCCTAAAATTATGGCATTTTATGCCATTTTTGGATGCTCCTAGGGCCCCTGTTGAGTGTGTGTGAGGTTTCCCCTGTTTTTTTCACCAGAAAAGTGCATTCGCAGCAAGTTGAAAAAACTGAAAAAAACGACATACTAACCCCTTACGTTTTTTGTAAAAAATTGACGCCTTAAAATTTTGGCATTTTATGCCATTTTTGGGTGCTCCTGGTGCCCCTGTTGAGTGTGTGTGAGGTTTCCCATGTTTTTTTCACCAGAAAAGTGCATTAGCAGCAAGTTGAAAAAACTGAAAAAAACGCCATACTAACCCCTTACGTTTTTTGTCAAAAATCACCAAATTCAAACACTGGCATTTTATGCCGTTTTTGGGTGCTCCTGGGGCCCCTGTTGAGTGTGTGTGAGGTTTCCCATGTTTTTTCACCAGAAAAGTGCATTAAAAGCAAGTTGGAAAAAAATGAAAAAATGAAAAAAATGACATACTAACCCCTTAGGTTTTTTGTCGAAAATTGACGCCCTAAAATTATGGCATTTTATGCCATTTTTGGGTGCTCCTGGGGCCCCTGTTGAGTGTGTGTGAGGTTTCCCGTGTTTTTTCCACCAGAAAAGTGCATTAGCAGCAAGTTGAAAAAACTGAAAAAAACGACATACTAACCCCTTACGTTTTTTGTCAAAAATTGACGCCCCTAAAATTTTGGCATTTTATGCCATTTTTACGTGCTACTGGGGCCCCTGTTGAGTCTGTGTGAGGTTTCCCTTGTTTTTTTTTCACCAGAAAAGTGCATTAGAAGCAAGTTGGAAAAAAAATGAAAAAAAAACGCCATACTAACCCCTTACGTTTTTTGTCAAAAATTGACCCCCGAAAATTTTGGCATTTTATGCCATTTTTGGGTGCTCCTGGGGCCCCTGTTGAGTGTGTGTGAGGTTTCCTCTGTTTTTTCAATCAGAAAAGTGCATTAGAAGCAAGTTGAAAAAAATTGAAAAAAAAAACGCCATACTAACCCCTTACGTTTTTTGTCAAAAATCACCAAATTCAAACAATGGCATTTTATGCCGTTTTTGGGTGCTTCTCAAAAACGTGTGTGTGAGTTTTTTTGTGTTTTTTTGACCAGAAAAGTGCATTTGCAGCAAGTTGAAAAAAACTGGAAAAAAACTGAAAAAAAAAACGATATACTAACCCCTTACGTTTTTTGTCAAAAATCAGTAAACAAGGGACAATTCTATGAAATTATACTTACAGTAGTCAGTCTACAATTAGTATCCAAGTATAGTATAGTAAAAAATAAGGCACCTGCCATCTTGGAGGTGTGTCTGGGCTCCTTATGTTGGAAAACTACCGTATAGGCCTACAGCGTCAGGGCACGACAGTACCCCCCGTTGGCGTTGACTCCTCAGTGGACCATAAATCCACCGTTAAATCCAACTAAATCCAAGTTAGAGGGGGTGTACTTTTGTGTATACTACATAATGTTTCTGATTTTACTTACCAAGAACATCTTGAGTCATCTGGTCACTTAAGTAAGTTGATGTTCTTTGTCCTCTGGTGGCCCGGCACCGATAAGTCCCTGCATGGTGAGGACTGAGGTGGTTGATTTGGAGGGTTCGATCCGTGGCGTTAAGCTGCTTTCCATCTTTGTACCATCGGTACACCCAAGCTTTTGCCACATCGACTTTGCAGGTGAACGTTGTGTTTTCTCCGACGTACATGGAGTTCAAGACGGGATCTTTGCTCAGTGATGGTTTTGGGGTGTTTTCTAAAAAAAAATATGTCTTATGAGGCATATTTGGACATGTTGTAAAATCATCACACATCACATTAACGTCATACAAAACAGAAGGTTACCATAAACTTGAACAATTGCAGTGTTACTGAACGCAGTGGTGACATTCCTGGATTTGTGTTGTGCTTTGCAAGCATATTTTCCTTGGAAAACTTGGGAAGCTGAGGTGATATTGAGAAGAGACCCTCCTGCGCTTAACTCCAGCGCAGGGTCTTTCGGGAGTGGCTTTTCGTTTCTGCGCCAAGCGAACGTCCAATCAGAGCTGTTCATATCACAAGTCAGCTCCACGGTCTCGTTTTCAAAGACATCTAACCAGGAAGTCACATGATTCAGAGTCGGTGTTGGTGGTTCTGAAATGAAGAACGTCATAACGGCTTGAGAACATGGAAAGAACATGGTCATCAAGTACTGCGTGACTTAGTTCTGGTAAACCCGACTTACCAGATACCTGCAAGGTAGATGTTTCACTCGGTTCCGAGTAGAAAGGAGTTTTTCCTCTCTTGGCTTTGCAGTGGTACCGTCCAGTATCGGATGGTACCAAAGAATCCACTCTAAAAGTATTGGATTCTTGGATTTCCTGGTCATTATGATACCACATATAATCCCAACCGGATGAGATCTGAATCCTGCATCGGAAGGTAACCGATTCTCCCGGGTACATGAGTTCCAGGTTTGGATTCCGGGTCAAAGTTGGACTGGGTTTGTTTGCTAATCAGTTGGAAAACATTTTTTAAAATATGCGTATTAGTAATAATGTTAGTAGTAGTACATAGTACTACTATGTACATAGTACATAGTAATGTTGAGTTGATATTCAATAACAAATAAAATACATGAATCTTACGGTGGACTTTCAAGTGAAGTGGTTCACTGTTAATGGAATTGCCTTTGACTTTGTGATGACCTTGACATCGATACATTCCGGAGTATGCTGGAGACGCTGCAACGATCGTCAGCACCGCACCGGACGATAAATTAAAGGAGAAATTTGGGTCTGTTTCTTGGACCAGATTCCCAGATTTGTACCAAATGAAGCTCCAGTCTGAGCTGTCATTGATGCTACAACGAAGCTCTACGTTCTCAAACGGGAAGACTTCCAACCAAGGTGACTTCAAGGACAATGATGGGACGGGAGGCTCTGGAAAAAAAACAATAATACGTTTGAATTAATGTGGTCCAAAATAAAAGTAAACACACTCAAATTGTATCAAGGTGGATTTGTGTACTGTTCCTTTTGAAGTTCTCATAAAGTAGTCGAGGAAAGTTGGGTACACATTTTTACGATATTTTTACATTTCTCACCATAGATAGTCTGGCTCTCAGTCGACGCTTGGTTGGTTGGCAAAATGTCCGTAAACGTGGAGGTGACTGGTGAAAGGGAGATGACAAAACGTGTAATACACAATATACAAGCAATGATAGAAAGTACTATCTTAGTACTAGAGTACTAGTACTAGAAAGTACTAGAGTTATCTTTGGAGACACGGGCACCCATCAGTTGGATCGAAGAGATCGATCGGGAGGCAACTTTTTTCTGTATTGAGTTGTGGACTCCTATAGAGCAGCTACACACAATAACCAGCACATAGAGCTTTCCAGTTCTTCCAGAATCTGCACCTATTCAGTTGTTTTACTTTGAATTTTTATGGTTCCGTGCGAAAACGGTCTGTTTTAAAATATTTCCACCCCACGCTTACTCCGCTGTGGTTGGTGCCGCTAGCTGCGAATAATAAACGCAGATTTATCTTTTTAAAATACGGCCAGGGCGGCACGGCGGCCAAGTGGTTAGCGCGCAGACCTAGCGCAATTGTCCATAGGTAGTATGAATGTGAGTGTGAATGGTTGTTTGTCTATACGTGCCCTGTGATTGGCTGGCCAATCAGTCCAGGGTGTACCTCTTGCCCAAAGACAGCTGGGATAGGCTCCAGCACCCTCGTGAGGAAAAGCGGTAGAAAATGAATAAATTAATGAAGCCGACTTGGTTGCACAGCGGTCGAGTGGTTAGCGCGCAGACCTCGCAGCTAGGAGACCAGGGTTCAATTCCCCCCTCGACCATCTCTGTGTTAAGTTTGCATGTTGCATATTCATAGCCATAATAATAATATTACTATCATTATTATATTAATATTATTAACAACAATATTAATATAATAGTAGTATTATTATCATTATTGACAACATTATTATTATTATTATTATTATTATTATTATTATTATTATTATTATTATTATTATTATTATTATTATTTGTATTACTATTATTGTGCTTGTGCTCCTTTTTCCAGGAGTATTTTGTAATATTACTACCATTATTATATTGATATTATTAACAACAATATTAATATAATAGTAGTATTATTATCATTATTGACAACATTATTATTATTATTATTATTATTATTATTATTATTATTATTATTATTATTATTATTGTTATTATTATTATTATTATTATTATTATTATTATTATTATTATTATTATTATTATTATTATTATTATTATTACTATTATTACTATTATTACTATTATTGTGTTGTGCTCCTTTTTCCAGGAGTATTTTGTAATATTACTACCATTATTATATTGATATTATTAACAACAATATTAATATAATAGTAGTATTATTATCATTATTGACAACATTATTATTATTATTATTATTATTATTATTATTATTATTATTATTATTAGTAGTAGTAGTAGTAGTAGTAGTAGTAGTAGTAGTATTGTGCTTGTGCTCCTTTTTCCAGGAGTATTTTGTAATATTACTACCATTATTATATTGATATTATTAACAACAATATTAATATAATAGTAGTATTATTATCATTATTGACAACATTATTATTATTATTATTATTATTATTATTGTTATTATTATTATTATTATTATTATTATTATTATTATTATTATTATTATTATTATTATTATTATTATTATTATTATTATTATTATTATTATTATTATTATTACTATTATTGTGTTGTGCTCCTTTTTCCAGGAGTATTTTGTAATATTACTACCATTATTATATTGATATTATTAACAACAATATTAATATAATAGTAGTATTATTATCATTATTGACAACATTATTATTATTATTATTATTATTATTATTAGTAGTAGTAGTAGTAGTAGTAGTAGTAGTAGTAGTAGTAGTAGTAGTAGTAGTAGTAGTAGTATTGTGCTTGTGCTCCTTTTTCCAGGAGTATTTTGTAATATTACTACCATTATTATATTGATATTATTAACAACAATATTAATATAATAGTAGTATTATTATCATTATTGACAACATTATTATTATTATTATTATTATTATTATTAGTAGTAGTAGTAGTAGTAGTAGT